>NC_091234.1:18828207-18943207 GCF_040958095.1 Procambarus clarkii | reverse complement strand
TATGCTGGCGTTCCCTGGAAGCGTGTATGCTGGCGTTCCCTGGAAGCATGTATGCTGGCGTTCCCAAGAAGCGTGTATGCTGGCGTTCCCAAGAAGCGTGTATGCTGGCGTTCCCTGGAAGCTTGTATGCTGGCGTTCCCAGGAAGCGTGTATGCTGGCGTTCCCAGGAAGCGTGTATGCTGGCGTTCCCAGGAAGCTTGTATGCTGGCGTTCCCTGGAAGCGTGTATGCTGGCGTCCCCTGGAAGCGTGTATGCTGGCGTTCCCAGGAAGCTTGTATGCTGGCGCAGCTTGGAGAAAATCCCTTCCCATCCTCCGCTCATTAGACTTTACCTGTTTTAGCCTTAAAACTCCAACTTTCCGGAAGTCTGACAAAATATTGGAATCTATATATATTCTTGAGGTAGTTATGCGCCCTCGAGAGAGAGTATGCGAGGGCTGATCTGGTTATATTCTGGAGTTGTAGGTTATATTCCGTGGGTATATTCTCTTGTTCACTTTGTGGCAATGTAGTGGCACTACTGCATTGCCACTAAACTGTAGAACTGATTGAATGAAAGTGAAAGAAAGACCCGATATATATGTATAAATGTATTTAAAAACAAATTTTCGGATGTAACTTACATCCTTTCTTGAGGTGTTGTATACAAAGTTTTGAACTAGATTTTAGATTGTTAGATTTAGATTTTAGATTGTCGTTTTAGATTCAGCTACTCTGAATCAAAAGTTACCAGTTGCACGGGCTATGGTGAGCCCGTAGTGGACTTACCTGGCACAGGAGCGGGGCAAGTAGCACGGGCTATGGTGAGCCCGTAGTGGACTTACCTGGCACAGGAGCGGGGCAAGTAGCACGGGCTATGGTGAGCCCGTAGTGGACTTACCTGCCACAGGAGCGGGGCAAGTAGCACGGGCTATGGTGAGCCCGTAGTGGACTTACCTGGCACAGGAGCGGGGCAAGTAGCACGGGCTATGGTGAGCCCGTAGTGGACTTACCTGGCACAGGAGCGGGGCAAGTAGCACGGGCTATGGTGAGCCCGTAGTGGACTTACCTGGCACAGGAGCGGTGCAAGTAGCACGGGCTATGGTGAGCCCGTAGTGGACTTACCTGGCACAGGAGCGGGGCAAGTAGCACGGGCTATGGTGAGCCCGTAGTGGACTTACCTGGCACAGGAGCGGGGCAAGTAGCACGGGCTATGGTGAGCCCGTAGTGGACTTACCTGGCACAGGAGCGGGGCAAGTAGCACGGGCTATGGTGAGCCCGTAGTGGACTTACCTGGCACAGGAGCGGGGCAAGTAGCACGGGCTATGGTGAGCCCGTAGTGGACTTACCTGGCACAGGAGCGGGGCAAGTAGCACGGGCTATGGTGAGCCCGTAGTGGACTTACCTGGCACAGGAGCGGGGCAAGTAGCACGGGCTATGGTGAGCCTGTAGTGGACTTACCTGGCACAGGAGCGGGGCAAGTAGCACGGGCTATGGTGAGCCTGTAGTGGACTTACCTGGCACAGGAGCGGGGCAAGTAGCACGGGCTATGGTGAGCCCGTAGTGGACTTAGCCCGCTCCTGTGCCAGGCAAGTAGCACGGGCTATGGCGAGCCCGTGGTGGACTTAGCCCGCTCCTGTGCCGGGCAAGTAGCACGGGCTATGGTGAGCCCGTAGTGGACTTAGCCCGCTCCTGTGCCGGGCAAGTAGCACGGGCTATGGCGAGCCCGTGGTGGACTTACCTGGCACAGGAGACGTGTGAACAAGATTGTAGGAGTTTGTGTTTATAAATCAGAGAGCCCCACTCGGCGTCCATCTGCAGACGAGGACGTTGTGATTATGTAGCCAAGGATGTCGGAGTCCCCGAAAAATGGGCCGGGGTTCGAGGCCTCATTACCCCTACTCAGGACACCACAACATCTGTACTGAGAATAGGTAATTTCCTTAAGAATAAGTTTACGGTTAATCAGACCTACTTTTTACTAAACAAATTATTGCTCTTAACTGTGTCTGTAGAATCTATAATTACTCCTGTTAGGCTGGACGGTAGAGCGACGGTCTCGCTTCATGCAGGTCGGCGATCAATCCCCGACCGTCCACAAGTGGTTGGGCACCATTCCTTTCCCTCGTCCCATCCCAAATCGTTATCCTGACCCTTCCCAGTGCTATATAGTCGTAATGGCTTGGCGCTTTCCCCCTGATAGTTCCCTTCCTGTTAGGCGCCTCTCTTTGGCATTTGAGCAGTTGTATACAGTTCTGTTATTATTAAAATCCCAACAATGGTCGCCAATGGTACTATTGTTGGGAAGCCGGACGGCCGAGCGGACAGCACGCTGGACTTGTGATCCTGAGGTCTCGGGGTCGATCCCAGGCGCCGGCGAGAAACAATAGGCAGAGTTTCTTTCACCCTGTGCCCCTGTTACCTAGCAGTAAATAGGTAGCTGGGTGTTAGCCAGCTGTCACGGGGCTGCTTCCTGGGGGTGGAGGCCTGGCCGAGGACCGGGCCGCGGGGACACTAAAGCCCCGAAATCATCTCAAGATAACCTCAAGAAGATGTTGTTGCCATTTTTCTTTTGTTTATATCTCAATAAACTACAACCAGTCTCTGGAACATATGATAGATTACGACCATTAGTATTGATCACAAACACCTATATTATTATCACCCTTATCAACGTTATCATTGCTGGGGCCAGATTCACGAAGCAGTTACGCAAGTACTTACGAACGTGTACATCTTTCCTCAATCTTTGACGACTTTGGTTACATTTATTAAACAGTTTACAAGCATGAAAACTTGCCAATCAACTGTTGTTATTGTTATAAACAGCCTCCTGGTGCTTCCGAGCTCATTAACTGTTTAATAATTGTAAACAAAGCCGCCAAAGATTGAGAAAAGATGAAGAGGTTCGTAAGTGCTTGCGTAACTGCTTCGTGAATCTGGCCCCTGCCCCTTCAGCCCATTACCTCCGTTAACACCACCAACGTCAGCGTTGTTAACACACATCACTCCCTTCACCGTTAGCATTGTTAATATAAAGTTAATATACATGTTAATATTGTGACAAAGGTTTCTCCTAATCAGCTTGACAGTCATGTACGAAAATTTGTTTTTTAACACATCCACAAGTGGCTGATCATACATGCGTATATACATATGTATATGTTCTTGAATATGACCGAAAGGGTAATGATTCTAACACGAATCCTCTCATTATTTTTCTTCACTGTCGAGGGTAGTTGAAAAATTAACTCTCCAAAGTTCATTTTCACACTGTATTTATGGTCTTATACATATATAGATCTTCATATATAGAGATGAGCACAGTGGGGGCCAGGCAGGATGGAGATTAGCGGAGATAAGATAGACGGGAAAAAGACAATATGATTAAAAAGTTATTGAAAGTGTTGTAAAGAGAGGGAGGGAGCGTGGAGGGGAGAGAGAGGGAGGGAGCGTGGAGGGGAGAGAGAGGGAGGGAGCGTGGAGGGGAGAGAGAGGGAGGGAGCGTGGAGGGGAGAGAGAGGGAGGGAGCGTGGAGGGGAGAGAGAGGGAGGGAGCGTGGAGGGGAGAGAGGGAGGGAGCGTGGAGGGGAGAGAGAGGGAGGGAGCGTGGAGGGGAGAGAGAGGGAGGGAGCGTGGAGGGGAGAGAGAGGGAGGGAGCGTGGAGGGGAGAGAGAGGGAGGGAGCGTGGAGGGGAGAGAGAGGGAGGGAGCGTGGAGGGGAGAGAGAGGGAGGGAGCGTGGAGGGGAGAGAGGGAGAGAGCGTGGAGGGAAGAGAGAGGGAGGGAGCGTGGAGGGGAGAGAGAGGGAGAGGGAGGGAGCGTGGAGGGGAGAGAGAGGGAGGGAGCGTGGAGGGGAGAGAGGGAGAGAGCGTGGAGGGAAGAGAGAGGGAGGGAGCGTGGAGGGAAGAGAGGGAGAGAGCGTGGAGGGAAGAGAGAGGGAGGGAGCGTGGAGGGGAGAGAGAGGGAGGGAGCGTGGAGGGGAGAGAGAGGGAGGGAGCGTGGAGGGAAGAGAGGGAGAGAGCGTGGAGGGAAGAGAGAGGGAGGGAGCGTGGAGGGGAGAGAGAGGGAGAGGGAGGGAGCGTGGAGGGGAGAGAGAGGGAGGGAGCGTGGAGGGGAGAGTGAGGGAGGGAGCGTGGAGGGAAGAGAGAGGGAGGGAGCGTGGAGGGAAGAGTGAGGGAGGGAGCGTGGAGGGGAGAGAGAGGGAGGGAGCGTGGAGGGGAGAGTGAGGGAGGGAGCGTGGAGGGAAGAGAGAGGGAGGGAGCGTGGAGGGGAGAGTGAGGGAGGGAGCGTGGAGGGAAGAGAGAGGGAGAGGGAGGGAGCGTGGAGGGGAGAGAGAGGGAGAGGGAGGGAGCGTGGAGGGGAGAGAGAGACGCGGTGCCTGACAGATGGATAAATATATTGATCAAGGGAGGGAGAGAGCAAGGCAAGTGAGGGAGTGTACGAAGGGAGGGAGGGAGTGTACGAAGGGAGGGAGGGAGTGTACGAAGGGAGGGAGGGAGTGTACGAAGGGAGGGAGGGAGTGTACGAAGGGAGGGAGGGAGTGTACGAAGGGAGGGAGGGAGTGTACGAAGGGAGGGAGGGAGTGTACGAAGGGAGGGAGGGAGTGTACGAAGGGAAGGGAGGGAGTGTACGAAGGGAGGGAGGGAATGTACGAAGGGAGGGAGGGAGTGTACGAAGGGAGGGAGGGAGTGTACGAAGGGAGGGGGGGAGTGTACGAAGGGAGGGAGGGAGTGTACGAAGGGAGGGAGGGAGTGTACGAAGGGAGGGAGGGAGTGTACGAAGGGAGGGAGGGAGTGTACGAAGGGAGGGAGGGAGTGTACGAAGGGAGGGAGGGAGTGTACGAAGGGAGGGGGGGAGTGTACGAAGGGAGGGAGGGAGTGTACGAAGGGAGGGAGGGAGTGTACGAAGGGAGGGAGGGAGGGAGTGTACGAAGGGAGGGAGGGAGTGTACGAAGGGAGGGAGGGAGTGTACGAAGGGAGGGAGGGAGTGTACGAAGGGAGGGGGGAGGGGTTGTACGGTACTGTAAAACTTAAATATGTTAACAATAATGATAAAGAGGCTTCGTATGGTCCACCAGGACCTATACACCTTGTGGGTGTATGGCGGAGCTCCACCAGGACCTATACACCTTGTGGGTGTATGGTGGGCTCCACCAGGACCTATACACCTTGTGGGTGTATGGCGGAGCTCCACCAGGACCTATACACCTTGTGGGTGTATGGTGGGCTCCACCAGGACCTATACACCTTGTGGGTGTATGGTGGGCTCCACCAGGACCTATACACCTTGTGGGTGTATGGCGGAGCTCCACCAGGACCTATACACCTTGTGGGTGTATGGTGGGCTCCACCAGGACCTATACACCTTGTGGGTGTATGGCGGAGCTCCACCAGGACCTATACACCTTGTGGGTGTATGGCGGAGCTCCACCAGGACCTATACACCTTGTGGGTGTATGGTGGGCTCCACCAGGACCTATACACCTTGTGGGTGTATGGCGGAGCTCCACCAGGACCTATACACCTTGTGGGTGTATGGCGGAGCTCCACCAGGACCTATACACCTTGTGGGTGTATGGCGGAGCTCCACCAGGACCTATACACCTTGTGGGTGTATGGTGGGCTCCACCAGGACCTATACACCTTGTGGGTGTATGGCGGAGCTCCACCAGGACCTATACACCTTGTGGGTGTATGGTGGGGCTCCACCAGGATCTATACACCTTGTGGGTGTATGGCGGAGCTCCACCAGGACCTATACACCTTGTGGGTGTATGGCGGAGCTCCACCAGGACCTATACACCTTGTGGGTGTATGGTGGGCTCCACCAGGACCTATACACCTTGTGGGTGTATGGCGGAGCTCCACCAGGACCTATACACCTTGTGGGTGTATGGTGGGGCTCCACCAGGATCTATACACCTTGTGGGTGTATGGCGGAGCTCCACCAGGACCTATACACCTTGTGGGTGTATGGTGGGCTCCACCAGGATCTATACACCTTGTGGGTGTATGGTGGGCTCCACCAGGATCTATACACCTTGTGTGTGTATGGTGGGGCTCCACCAGGATCTATACACCTTGTGGGTGTATGGCGGAGCTCCACCAGGATCTATACACCTTGTGGGTGTATGGCGGAGCTCCACCAGGACCTATACACCTTGTGGGTGTATGGTGGGGCTCCACCAGGATCTATACACCTTGTGGGTGTATGGCGGAGCTCCACCAGGATCTATACACCTTGTGGGTGAATGGCGGAGCTCCACCAGGATCTATACACCTTGTGGGTGTATGGCGGAGCTCCACCAGGACCTATACACCTTGTGGGTGTATGGTGGGCTCCACCAGGATCTATACACCTTGTGGGTGTATGGTGGGGCTCCACCAGGATCTATACACCTTGTGGGTGTATGGTGGGCTCCACCAGGATCTATACACCTTGTGGGTGTATGGCGGAGCTCCACCAGGACCTATACACCTTGTGGGTGTATGGTGGGGCTCCACCAGGACCTATACACCTTGTGGGTGTATGGTGGGCTCCACCAGGATCTATACACCTTGTGGGTGTATGGTGGGGCTCCACCAGGATCTATACACCTTGTGGGTGTATGGTGGGCTCCACCAGGACCTATACACCTTGTGGGTGTATGGTGGGCTCCACCAGGACCTATACACCTTGTGGGTGTATGGTGGGCTCCACCAGGATCTATACACCTTGTGGGTGTATGGTGGGCTCCACCAGGATCTATACACCTTGTGGGTGTATGGCGGGCTCCACCAGGACCTATACACCTTGTGGGTGTATGGTGGGCTCCACCAGGATCTATACACCTTGTGGGTGTATGGTGGGCTCCACCAGTATCTATACACCTTGTGGGTGTATGGTGGGCTCCACCAGCTTGTGGGTGTATGGCGGAGCTCCACCATGATCCACCAGCTTGTGGGTGTATGGCGGAGCTCCACCAGGATCCACCAGCTTGTGGGTGTATGGTGGGATCCACCAGCTTGTGGGTGTATGGCGGAGCTCCACCAGGATCCACCAGCTTGTGGGTGTATGGTGGGGCTCCACCATGATCCACCAGCTTGTGGGTGTATGGCGGAGCTCCACCAGGATCCACCAGCTTGTGGGTGTATGGCGGAGCTCCACCAGGATCCACCAGCTTGTGGGTGTATGGTGGGATCCACCAGCTTGTGGGTGTATGGCGGAGCTCCACCAGGATCCACCAGCTTGTGGGTGTATGGTGGGGCTCCACCAGGATCCACCAGCTTGTGGGTGTATGGTGGAGCTCCACCAGGATCCACCAGCTTGTGGGTGTATGCAAATGTGAAGATGAAATGATGCCGACTTAATGTAGGCAAGGTTGATATTTTTCCATAAATATTGGCGAACCATTAGTGAACATCACGAGGCTGTCACTATTGATTTTTGGGCGCTGGCCGGTTTGTGGGGAGTTGCTGAAGGGCAAGTCCGCCTCCACGCTCCGAACTGTACCTCCACGCTCCGAACTGTACCTCCCACGCTCCAAACTGTACCTCCCACGCTCCAAACTGTACCTCCACGCTCCGAACTGTACCTCCACGCTCCAAACTGTACCTCCCACGCTCCGAACTGTACCTCCACGCTCCAAACTGTACCTCCACGCTCCGAACTGTACCTCCACGCTCCAAACTGTACCTCCCACGCTCCGAACTGTACCTCCACGCTCCAAACTGTACCTCCACGCTCCGAACTGTACCTCCCACGCTCCAAACTGTACCTCCCACGCTCCAAACTGTACCTCCACGCTCCGAACTGTACCTCCCACGCTCCAAACTGTACCTCCCACGCTCCAAACTGTACCTCCACGCTCCAAACTGTACCCTCCACGCTCCAAACTGTACCTCCCACGCTCCAAACTGTACCTCCCACGCTCCAAACTGTACCTCCACGCTCCAAACTGTACCCTCCACGCTCCAAACTGTACCTCCCACGCTCCAAACTGTACCTCCCACGCTCCAAACTGTACCTCCCACGCTCCAAACTGTACCTCCCACGCTCCAAACTCTACCTCCACGCTCCAAACTGTACCTCCCACGCTCCAAACTGTACCTCCCACGCTCCGAACTGTACCTCCCACGCTCCAAACTGTACCTCCACGCTCCAAACTGTACCTCCACGCTCGAAACTGTACCTCCCACGCTCCAAACTGTACCTCCACGCTCGAAACTGTACCTCCCACGCTCCGAACTATACCTCCCACGCTCCAAACTGTACCTAAACTGTAATAGCCCAAAATTCTAATGTTTAACATTACTAATACGAGACAAGCCATGACAAAAAGTTAAATTTCCTGTTTACAGAGTTCTCTAACCTCGGGTTATGTTGTGTCCTGACCTGTTATAACTAAGCACCCCGACCACAGGGGCTCTCACAACCTGCATGTCCCCTGGGGCTCTCACAACCTGCATGTCCCCTGGGGCTCCCACAACCTGTATGTCCCCTGGGGCTCTCACAACCTGCATGTCCCCTGGGGCTCCCACAACCTGTATGTCCCCTGGGGCTGCCACAACCTGCATGTCCCCTGGGGCTCCCACAACCTGTATGTCCCCTGGGGCTCCCACAACCTGTATGTCCCCTGGGGCTGCCACAACCTGCATGTCCCCTGGGGCTCCCACAACCTGTATGTCCCCTGGGGCTCCCACAACCTGTATGTCCCCTGGGGCTCCCACAACCTGTATGTCCCCTGGGGCTGCCACAACCTGTATGTCCCCTGGGGCTCCCACAACCTGTATGTCCCCTGGGGCTGCCACAACCTGTATGTCCCCTGGGGCTCCCACAACTTGTATGTCCCCTGGGGCTCCCACAACCTGCATGTCCCCTGGGGCTCCCACAACCTGTATGTCCCCTGGGGCTGCCACAACCTGCATGTCCCCTGGGGCTGCCACAACCTGTATGTCCCCTGGGGCTGCCACAACCTGTATGTCCCCTGGGGCTCTCATAACCTGCATGTCCCCTGGGGCTCCCACAACCTGTATGTCCCCTGGGGCTGCCACAACCTGTATGTCCCCTGGGGCTCCCACAACCTGTATGTCCCCTGGGGCTGCCACAACCTGTATGTCCCCTGGGGCTCCCACAACCTGTATGTCCCCTGGGGCTCCCACAACCTGTATGTCCCCTGGGGCTCCCACAACCTGTATGTCCCCTGGGGCTGCCACAACCTGTATGTCCCCTGGGGCTCCCACAACCTGTATGTCCCCTGGGGCTGCCACAACCTGTATGTCCCCTGGGGCTCCCACAACCTGTATGTCCCCTGGGGCTCCCACAACCTGTATGTCCCCTGGGGCTGCCACAACCTGTATGTCCCCTGGGGCTCTCATAACCTGCATGTCCCGTGGGGCTCCCACAACCTGTATGTCCCCTGGGGCTCCCACAACCTGTATGTCCCCTGGGGCTGCCACAACCTGTATGTCCCCTGGGGCTGCCACAACCTGTATGTCCCCTGGGGCTCTCATAACCTGCATGTCCCCTGGGGCTCCCACAACCTGTATGTCCCCTGGGGCTCCCACAACCTGTATGTCCCCTGGGGCTCCCACAACCTGTATGTCCCCTGGGGCTGCCACAACCTGTATGTCCCCTGGGGCTGCCACAACCTTCCATGTCCCCTGGGGCTGCCACAACCTTCCATGTCCCCTGGGGCTGCCACAACCTTCCATGTCCCCTGGGGCTGCCACAACCTTCCATGTCCCCTGGGGCTCTCTCTCTCTCTCACTAGGTGGAGGCGGGTGGAGGGGGGAGAGGCAGCAAGGAGGAACATGACTGGTGACTGTCACGGAGGAAGACGAACGTCAGGGGGGGGGGCAGGGGGGCGTCGTCAGCCTCCCTGGGGCAGCTGACACCCACCAGCAGTCACGTCAGTCTACTCGGAGGCGGAGGTGTTTGGGCACGCTTCCTCATATTTGAGGTGTGGGAGTGTGTCTCTCTGGGAGTAAGGCTTCCTCACCACACGTGGCCCAAGTGTTCTGGTCAGCGTTCGGGGAGGATTGGGTGGGAACCAATCCTTAAATGTGCTCACCCAGCAGGAATTGGGTACCTGGGGCCAGATTCACGAAGCAGTTACCCAAGCACTTGCGAACCTGGGGCCAGATTCACGAAGCAGTTACGCAAGCACTTACGAACCTGGGGCCAGATTCACGAAGCAGTTACGCAAGCACTTACGAATGTGTTTCTCAATCTTTGGCGGCTTTGTTTACAGTTATTAAACAGTTAATGAGCTCGGAAGCACCAGGAGGCTGTTTATAACAATAACAACAGTTGATTGGCAAGTTTTCATGCTTGTAAACTGTTTAATAAATGTAACCAAAGCCGTCAAAGATTGAGGAAAGATGTACACGTTCGTAAGTGCTTGCGTAACTGCTTCATGAATCTGGCTCCAGGTTCGTAAGTGCTTGCGTAACTGCTTCGTGAATCTGGCCCCAGGTTCTTTAGCTTTTGTCGGGTCACTTTTCAGGGAAACTAGTGGATAAGGCTTATCGTAAACTCTTGGATGGGAAAGCTCTCGTTAGGAGTCCGAATTGTCTCCTCTTGTCAGGTGAACAGGATGATCAGGGATAAAGAACCTGTCCATTTGTTTCCGCCTCCGCCGGGGATCGAACCCGGAACCTTAGAACTACGAATCCAGAGCGCTGTCCACTCAGCGCTCAGGCCCTTACATGTATAAACACGACAGTTTAGAATTGACAAGAAAATGCTGGGTATAGGAGTTGAGGTCTGGCTCTTGAGTCCCGCCTCTCAACGTCCCCCTCCCCCGAGGCCCCGATGGGGGGCCTCGTAGCCTGGTGGATAGCGCGCAGGACTCGTAATTCTGTGGCGCGGGTTCGATTCCCGCACGAGGCAGAAACAAATGGGCAAAGTTTCTTTCACCCTGAATGCCCCTGTTACCTAGCAGTAAATAGGTACCTGGGAGTTAGTCAGCTGTCACGGGCTGCTTCCTGGGGGTGGAGGCCTGGTCGAGGACCGGGCCGCGGGGACACTAAAGCCCCGAAATCATCTCAAGATAACCTCAAGATAACCCCCAGACACCAGCTCTTTAACACCTGGTGCCTCTCGGTGACTTGTCGACGTCGACGTGGTGTCACCTGGTTCTGGATGGTCGACGTCGACGTGGTGTCACCTGGTTCTGGATGGTCGACGTCGACGTGGTGTCACCTGGTTCTGGATGGTCGACGTCGACGTGGTGTCACCTGGTTCTGGATGGTCGACGTCGACGTGGTGTCACCTGGTTCTGGATGGTCGACGTCGACGTGGTGTCACCTGGTTCTGGATGGTCGACGTCGACGTGGTGTCACCTGGTTCTGGATGGTCGACGTCGACGTGGTGTCACCTGGTTCTGGATGGTCGACGTCGACGTGGTGTCACCTGGTTCTGGATGGTCGACGTCGACGTGGTGTCACCTGGTTCTGGATGGTCGACGTCGACGTGGTGTCACCTGGTTCTGGATGGTCGACGTCGACAGTGTACCTGGGAGAATTATTCTCCTGTGCCTATTCACCAACAGGTGTGTCCGACTTCAGGTGTGTCCGACTTCAGGTGTGTCCGACTTCAGGTGTGTCCGACTTCAGGTGTGTCCTTCAGGGGTGTTCTCCTTCAGGTGTGTTCTCCTTCAGGTGTGTCCTCCTTCAGGGGTGATCTCCTTCAGGGGTGTTCTTCTTCAGGGGTGTTCTCCTTCAGGTGTGTTCTCCTTCAGGTGTGTCCTCCTTCAGGGGTGTCCTCCTTCAGGGGTGTCCTTCTTCAGGTGTGTCCTCCTTCAGGGGTGTCCTTCAGGTGTGTCCTCCTTCAGGTGTGTCCTCCTTCAGGGGTGTCCTCCTTCAGGGGTGTCCTTCTTCAGGTGTGTCCTCCTTCAGGGGTGTCCTTCAGGTGTGTCCTCCTTCAGGTGTGTCCTCCTTCAGGGGTGTCCTTCTTCAGGTGTGTCCTCCTTCAGGGGTGTCCTTCAGGTGTGTCCTCCTTCAGGGGTGTCCTCCTTCAGGGGTGTCCTTCTTTAGGTGTGTCCTCCTTCAGGGGTGTCCTTCAGGTGTGTCCTCCTTCAGGTGTGTCCTCCTTCAGGTGTGTCCTCCTTCAGGGGTGTCCTCCTTCAGGTGTGTCCTCCTTCAGGTGTGTCCTTCAGGTGTGTCCTCCTTCAGGGGTGTCCTTCAGGTGTGTCCTCCTTCAGGTGTGTCCTCCTTCAGGGGTGTCCTTCTTCAGGTGTGTCCTCCTTCAGGGGTGTCCTTCAGGTGTGTCCTCCTTCAGGGGTGTCCTCCTTCAGGGGTGTCCTTCTTCAGGTGTGTCCTCCTTCAGGGGTGTCCTTCAGGTGTGTCCTCCTTCAGGTGTGTCCTCCTTCAGGTGTGTCCTCCTTCAGGGGTGTCCTCCTTCAGGTGTGTCCTCCTTCAGGTGTGTCCTTCAGGTGTGTCCTCCTTCAGGTGTGTCCTCCTTCAGGGGTGTCCTCCTTCAGGTGTGTCCTCCTTCAGGTGTGTCCTCCTTCAGGGGTGTCCTCCTTCAGGGGTGTCCTCCTTCAGGTGTGTCCTTCAGGTGTGTCCTCCTTCAGGGGTGTCCTTCAGGTGTGTCCTCCTTCAGGGGTGTCCTCCTTCAGGTGTGTCCTCCTTCAGGTGTGTCCTTCAGGGGTGTCCTCCTTCAGGTGTGTCCTCCTTCAGGTGTGTCCTCCTTCAGGTGTGTCCTCCTTCAGGGGTGTCCTCCTTCAGGGGTGTCCTCCTTCAGGTGTGTCCTCCTTCAGGTGTGTCCTCCTTCAGGGGTGTCCTCCTTCAGGGGTGTCCTCCTTCAGGTGTGTCCTCCTTCAGGTGTGTCCTCCTTCAGGGGTTTCCTCCTTCAGGGGTGTCCTCCTTCAGGGGTGTCCTCCTTCAGGTGTGTCCTCCTTCAGGTGTGTCCTCCTTCAGGGGTGTCCTCCTTCAGGTGTGTCCTCCTTCAGGTGTGTCCTTCTTCAGGGGTGTCCTCCTTCAGGGGTGTCCTCCTTCAGGTGTGTCCTCCTTCAGGTGTGTCCTCCTTCAGGGGTGTCCTTCAGGTGTGTCCTCCTTCAGGGGTGTCCTCCTTCAGGTGTGTCCTCCTTCAGGTGTGTCCTCCTTCAGGGGTGTCCTCCTTCAGGTGTGTCCTCCTTCAGGGGTGTCCTCCTTCAGGTGTGTCCTCCTTCAGGGGTGTCCTTCAGGTGTGTCCTCCTTCAGGTGTGTCCTCCTTCAGGGGTGTCCTCCTTCAGGTGTGTCCTCCTTCAGGGGTGTCCTCCTTCAGGTGTGTCCTCCAGGTTTCTCCACCTTCAGGTGTGTCGTTCAGGTGTCCTCCTCCTGGTGTGTACTCCAGGTTTCTCCACCATCAGGTGTGTCGTTCAGGTGTCCTCCTCCAGGTGTGTACTCCAGGTTTCTCCACCTTCAGGGGTGTCCACCTTCAGGTGTGTGGTCCTTCAGGTGTGTGGCGTGGAGGCTGTGCTGTTAGGTGTGCTTGTTGAGTGCGTGTACTCACCTAGTTGTGCTTGCGAGGGCTGAGCTTCGAACCAGTGACCAACATGACGCTACTATGATGATTTGGGGAAAGTTTTTAACCAATTTTAGCGACGAAATGACGAATTTTGTCATGACAGTGAAGGTGAAGGGGGGAGAGAGGGGGGGGGGGTTGTCACAATACATACACAATCATTCACTAAAGTGAAGAAATCTGCGGTAATTTGACATTTTCCTGAATGAGTGTTGTGGTTGTTTCAGATTTAGCTACTCAGAACGAAGTGTCCATGTAGCACGGGCTATGGTGATCCCGTAAACCTGAATGAGTGATCTGTGCTTGTGTAACTGTCTATCTCCCTCCCTCTCCCTTCCCTGTCCACACTGTCAAGTTGAGGAGACGGAGTGCTTGTGTAACTGTCTAACTCCCCCTCCCTCTCTCTTCCCCGTCCACACTGTCAAGTTGAGGAGACGGAGTGCTTGTGTAACTGTCTAACTCCCCCTCCCTCTCTCTTCCCCGTCCACACTGTCAAGTTGAGGAGACAGAGTGCTTGTGTAACTGTCTAACAACCCCCCTCCCTCTCTCTTCCCCGTCCACACTGTCAAGTTAAGGAGACGGAGCCGGTTGGGGCTCACGACGTTTGTAAACAACTGTCTCGCTGGTTTAATTATTGACGATATTAAATCCATTTTTCTGTGGTTCATTCCCGAGCGGCTTGATATAGGAAGGAGGTATTGGAGCCATTGGTAATGCCCTTGGCCCAGCCTTGAGGTTATCTTGAGGTTATCTTGAGATGATTTCGGGGCTTTAGTGTCCCCGCGGCCCGGTCCTCGACCAGGCCTCCACCCCCAGGAAGCAGCCCGTGACAGCTGACTTAACTCCCAGGTACCTATTTACTGCTAGGTAACAGGGGCATTCAGGGTGAAAGAAACTTTGCCCATTTGTTTCTGCCTCGTGCGGGAATCGAACCCGCGCCACAGAATTACGAGTCCTGCGCGCTATCCACCAGGCTACGAGGCCCCCGGAGCCTTGGCCCCGTCCTCCTCAGGCTTCCCAGCGTCAAGAAAATGTCGTGCTAAAGTGCCTTTATCCTAAGCTACCAGAGGATAAAAAATCAAGTGAAAATGAACTTTGGAGAGTTAATTTTTCAGCTTCTCTCAACAGTGAAGAAAAGCATAAGAAATATTGAGGAGATTCGTGTTAGAATTATTAATCTTACTCTTTGGGTCAGATACATATATTAAACAACATATGTTTACGTATATATAATATAACATATATATTATATATATATATACAACATATATATAATATATTTATATATAATATTTCAGAATTGTACATCTTATTTTGTGTAATTTTTTTAGTAATAAATCAAGATGATTTATAATGGAGAAGCCACAATTACCATTAACCATTAACAATTATGAACAGTTAGGAACCGTTGAACTGTTCTTAACTGTTCATAATTGTGTGTTCAGAAATGAACAATACAGTTGTTCATTTGACTAAATATTGAAGTGTGACTATTATTTTCTAGCAACATTTCCACTTCACATTTTAATGTCATGTTGGAACGCTCCAAATATATTAAAAAATATGCAAATCGTAATGTTAGGACATAAAGGGACAAATATAAAGATAAAAGCCGATGTTTAGTCTAATTCTACAAATGTTGACAAATGTTGTATAAAGGTTGTAATTGCAGCCGCCACAACCATTACACAACCATTACACAACCATTTGTTTGTCGGTATTGTAGAAGTGTTTAAAATATTTTATGTTTGCTGTGTTATAATTTATTAATGCCGTGTGTGTTGCTGGGACGTGGGGGTCTGTGTGTGTTGCTGGGACGTGGGGGGCTGTGTGTGTTGCTGGGACGTGGGGGGGCTGTGTGTGTTGCTGGGACGTGGGGGGCTGTGTGTGTTGCTGGGACGTGGGGGGGCTGTGTGTGTTGCTGGGACGTGGGGGGCTGTGTGTGTTGCTGGGACGTGGGGGGCTGTGTGTGTTGCTGGGACGTGGGGGGGGCTGTGTGTGTTGCTGGGACGTGGGGGGCTGTGTGTGTTGCTGGGACGTGGGGGGCTATGTGTGTTGCTGGGACGTGGGGGGCTGTGTGTGTTGCTGGGACGTGGGGGGGCTATGTGTGTTGCTGGGACGTGGGGGGCTGTGTGTGTTGCTGGGACGTGGGGGGCTGTGTGTGTTGCTGGGACGTGGGGGGGCTATGTGTGTTGCTGGGACGTGGGGGGCTGTGTGTGTTGCTGGGACGTGGGGGGGCTGTGTGTGTTGCTGGGACGTGGGGGGCTGTGTGTGTTGCTGGGACGTGGGGGGGGCTGTGTGTGTTGCTGGGACGTGGGGGGCTGTGTGTGTTGCTGGGACGTGGGGGGGCTGTGTGTGTTGCTGGGACGTGGGGGGCTGTGTGTGTTGCTGGGACGTGGGGGGGCTGTGTGTGTTGCTGGGACGTGGGGGGCTGTGTGTGTTGCTGGGACGTGGGGGGCTGTGTGTGTTGCTGGGACGTGGGGGGCTGTGTGTGTTGCTGGGACGTGGGGGGCTGTGTGTGTTGCTGGGACGTGGGGGGCTGTGTGTGTTGCTGGGACGTGGGGGGGCTGTGTGTGTTGCTGGGACGTGGGGGGGCTGTGTGTGTTGCTGGGACGTGGGGGGCTGTGTGTGTTGCTGGGACGTGGGGGGCTGTGTGTGTTGCTGGGACGTGGGGGCCGTGTGTGTTGCTGGGACGTGGGGGTCCGTGTGTGTTGCTGGGACGTGGGGGGCTGTGTGTGTTGCTGGGACGTGGGGGGCTGTGTGTGTTGCTGGGACGTGGGGGGCCGTGTGTGTTGCTGGGACGTGGGGGGCTGTGTGTGTTGCTGGGACGTGGGGGCTGTGTGTGTTGCTGGGACGTGGGGGGCTGTGTGTGTTGCTGGGACGTGGGGGGCCGTGTGTGTTGCTGGGACGTGGGGGGCTGTGTGTGTTGCTGGGACGTGGGGGGCCGTGTGTGTTGCTGGGACGTGGGGGGCTGTGTGTGTTGCTGGGACGTGGGGGGGCTGTGTGTGTTGATTGGGACGTGGGGGGCTGTGTGTGTTGCTGGGACGTGGGGGGCTGTGTGTGTTGCTGGGACGTGGGGGGCCGTGTGTGTTGCTGGGACGTGGGGGGCTGTGTGTGTTGCTGGGACGTGGGGGCCGTGTGTGTTGCTGGGACGTGGGGGCTGTGTGTTGCTGGGACGTGGGGGCTGTGTGTTGCTGGGACGTGGGGGGCCGTGTGTGTTGCTGGGACGTGGGGGCTGTGTGTTGCTGGGACGTGGGGGCCGTGTGTGTTGCTGGGACGTGGGGGTCCGTGTGTGTTGCTGGGACGTGGGGGGCGTCGCTCCCAGGAACAGTGAGAGGGGGCGTCGCTCCCTGGAACAGTGAGAGGGGGCGTCGCTCCCAGGAACAGTGAGAGGGGGCGTCGCTCCCTGGAACAGTGAGAGGGGGGCGTCGCTCCCAGGAACAGTGAGAGGGGGGCGTCGCTCCCAGGAACAGTGAGAGGGGGCGTCGCTCCCTGGAACAGTGTGGGGGGAGTCGCTCCCTGGAACAGTGAGAGGGGGCGTCGCTCCCAGGAACAGTGAGAGGGGGCGTCGCTCCCAGGAACAGTGAGAGGGGGCGTCGCTCCCTGGAACAGTGTGGGGGGAGTCGCTCCCTGGAACAGTGAGAGGGGGCGTCGCTCCCAGGAACAGTGAGAGGGGGCGTCGCTCCCAGGAACAGTGAGAGGGGGCGTCGCTCCCAGGAACAGTGAGAGGGGGCGTCGCTCCCTGGAACAGTGAGAGGGGGCGTCGCTCCCAGGAACAGTGAGAGGGGGCGTCGCTCCCTGGAACAGTGAGAGGGGGCGTCGCTCCCAGGAACAGTGAGAGGGGGCGTCGCTCCCAGGAACAGTGAGAGTGGGCGTCGCTCCCTGGAACAGTGTGGGGGGCGTCGCTCCCTGGAACAGTGAGAGGGGGCGTCGCTCCCAGGAACAGTGAGAGGGGGCGTCGCTCCCAGGAACAGTGAGAGGGGGCGTCGCTCCCAGGAACAGTGAGAGGGGGGCGTCGCTCCCTGGAACAGTGAGAGGGGGCGTCGCTCCCAGGAACAGTGAGAGGGGGGCGTCGCTCCCTGGAACAGTGAGAGGGGGCGTCGCTCCCTGGAACAGTGAGAGGGGGCGTCGCTCCCAGGAACAGTGAGAGGGGGCGTCGCTCCCAGGAACAGTGAGAGGGGGCGTCGCTCCCTGGAACAGTGAGAGGGGGCGTCGCTCCCAGGAACAGTGAGAGGGGGGCGTCGCTCCCTGGAACAGTGAGAGGGGGCGTCGCTCCCAGGAACAGTGAGAGGGGGCGTCGCTCCCAGGAACAGTGAGAGGGGGCGTCGCTCCCAGGAACAGTGAGAGGGGGGCGTCGCTCCCAGGAACAGTGAGAGGGGGCGTCGCTCCCTGGAACAGTGAGAGGGGGCGTCGCTCATCAACAGTAACTGGACTACTGCAGAGCAAATAAAAAAATCACAATTGGCAGTTCCATTTTTCTCAATAAAAGTGAAAAACGTTGGAGTTTAAAATCATTACTCAGAGTAATAGTAAAGAGTCGTCCCTTTTATTTGTCACTATTTAATAAAGTTGATTTTGTTTGGCGGGTTTTGTTGTTTTTGTTGCTGTAGTTGTTGCTGTTGTTGTTGTTGCTGTTGTTCTTGTGGTGTCCTTGTAAGTATTGTCTTTGTTGGGTGGTCACTTCTTTTTATTCACAGAAAACGTCGTATGTTCACCAGGATGTAATTGTGTATATACGTGTTCCTTGATCTCAAGGAACCTTGTGTTCCTTGACCTCAAGGAATCTCGTGTCCCGACACCTCCGCAGTGTTCCTTGACCGCAAGTAACCCCCTCCCCGCAGTGTTCCTTGACAGCAAGTAACGACCCCCCCCCCCCCGCAGTGTGCCTTGACCCCAAGTAACGACCCCCCCCCCCCCCGCAGTGTGCCTTGACCGCAAGTAACCCCCTCCCCGCAGTGTTCCTTGACCCCAAGTAACCCCCTCCCCCGCAGTGTTCCTTGACCGCAAGTAACCCCCTCCCCGCAGTGTTCCTTGACCCCAAGTAACCCCCTCCCCGCAGTGTTCCTTGACCCCAAGTAACCCCCTCCCCCGCAGTGTTCCTTGACCCCAAGTAACCCCCTCCCCCGCAGTGTTCCTTGACCGCAAGTAACCCCCTCCCCGCAGTGTTCCTTGACCCCAAGTAACCCCCTCCCCCGCAGTGTTCCTTGACCGCAAGTAACCCCCTCCCCGCAGTGTTCCTTGACCGCAAGTAACCCCCTCCCCGCAGTGTTCCTTGACCCCAAGTAACCCCCTCCCCGCAGTGTTCCTTGACCCCAAGTAACCCCCTCCCCCGCAGTGTTCCTTGACCCCAAGTAACCCCCTCCCCCGCAGTGTTCCTTGACCCCAAGTAACCCCCTCCCCCGCAGTGTGCCTTGACCCCAAGTAACCCCCTCCCCCGCAGTGTTCCTTGACCCCAAGTAACAACTGGTCACCAGGGGGTCTCTACCCACATCACTTGTCATACCAAAATCAAAGTGTAAATATATATAGCAAAAATCCGACCTATTTCCAATCAGGTTGTTGTGTGTGGGAGAGATTGGGAGGAGAGATTGGGAGTGGGTGGGATTAACATGGGAGGGATGGGAGGCGATCAATAAGATAATATTAAGATGCGTTCATTGAGGAGACGTCACCTGGGCCAGGTGGCCATTGTTACTCCTCACAATACACTTCTTGCCAAAAATAATTCACTGCAAATCCTTCTTCCTGTGATTGTTTTCTCTTGTCATGTCGAGTTTTTAATTAATGGCAGGTTATTGGGCCATGGTGGGCCTTAGTGTGGGCCTTGACGGGCCTTAGTGTGGGCCTTGGTGGGGGACTTGGTGGGCCTTGACGGGCCTTAGTGTGGGCCTTGATGTGGGACTTGGTGTGGGACTTGGTGGGCCTTGGTGTGGGCCTTGGTGGGCCTTGATGTGGGCCATGGTGGGCCTTGACGAGCCATGGTGGGCCATGGTGGGCCATAGTGGACCAAGACGAGCCTTGACGAACCTTGACGGATGAACTGGTGAGAGATGGTGATGGACCAACTGGGATACCCTGGACGAGGACCAGGAAAAGTGCCTAGTCAATCACCCCCTGACCCTAAACAACAGTACAAAACCCCCACTATCCAAGACGCTAATAAGTCTATATATTTCTCACCTCTGGCACCTCCTTCAGACAACATCTGAAGGAGGTGCCAGAGGTGGAAGGCGAGGCATTTTCTCCTAAATTACAGTTATATAACTTAAGACTAGGTCAAGACCGGTTTGGTCTCTACGTCAAGGTCACTCAAGGTCACTCAAGGTCACTCAAGGTCACTCAAGGGCACTCAAGGGCACTCAAGGGCACTCAGGGTCATAGTACAGACTGGTGGACGAACCACGGGTCATGACCTCTAGGTCAGATTACAAAGGTACAAATCTGACTAAAGTTTCCACATATAATGGGCAGTGTTTCTTTCACCCTATGCCACTGTTACCTAGCAGTAAAATAGGTACCTGGGTGTTAGTCAGCTGTCACGGGCTGCTTCCTGGAGGGTGGAGGCCTGGTCGAGGACCAGGACGCGGGGACACTAAAGCCCAGAAATCATCTCAAGATAACCTCAAGATATACGTGAAGGCATCAAGCAAATTGGATATTAATATGGTATTATATTTATCAGCACTAATTAGGAAGCACAACAATGGATTCTGTTTGGATGAGGTTAGAATGAGGAGATATTGTCCCATATTGGGTACATGTTCATGCCTCGGGCTGCTTCTCTTCCTGATTGTGGAACACACGCACGCACGCACGCACGCACACACACACACACACACACACACACACACACACACACACACACACACACACACACACACACACACACACACACACACACACACACACACACACACACACACACACACACACACACACACACACACACACACACACACACACACACACACACACACACACACACACACACACACACACACACTCACGCACAAAAGGTTAACGTTTGGAAGGTTGGTGATTGCTTGTGTGGCTTGTGAATGGCTGCGTTCCTTTGGTGTTGGTAATTTAATTTTAATTTTGCCTCGAGGGGCGAGTTTATTGGGCAGCGTCACTCATCCTGTGTGTGAACACACCGCCATAGTGACAGTATTGGGCAGCGTCACTCATCCTGTGTGTGAACACACTGCCATAGTGACAGTATTGGGCAGCGCCACTCATCCTGTGAGTGGACACACTGCCATAGTGACAGTATTGGGCAGCGCCACTCATCCTGTGAGTGAACACACTGCCATAGTGACAGTATTGGGCAGCGCCACTCATCCTGTGAGTGAACACACCGCCATAGTGACAGTATTGGGCAGCGCCACTCATCCTGTGTGTGAACACACTGCCATAGTGACAGTATTGGGCAGCGCCACTCATCCTGTGAGTGGACACACTGCCATAGTGACAGTATTGGGCAGCGCCACTCATCCTGTGTGTGAACACACTGCCATAGTGACAGTATTGGGCAGCGCCACTCATCCTGTGAGTGGACACACCACCATAGTGACAGTATTGGGCAGCGCCACTCATCCTGTGAGTGGACACACCGCCATAGTGACAGTATTGGGCAGCGTCACTCATCCTGTGTGTGAACACACTGCCATAGTGACAGTATTGGGCAGCGCCACTCATCCTGTGTGTGAACACACTGCCATAGTGACAGTATTGGGCAGCGCCACTCATCCTGTGAGTGGACACACCACCATAGTGACAGTATTGGGCAGCGCCACTCATCCTGTGAGTGGACGCACCGCCATAGTGACAGTATTGGGCAGCGCCACTCATCCTGTGTGTGAACACACTGCCATAGTGACAGTATTGGGCAGCGCCACTCATCCTGTGAGTGGACACACTGCCATAGTGACAGTATTGGGCAGCGCCACTCATCCTGTGAGTGGACACACCGCCATAGTGACAGTATTGGGCAGCGTCACTCATCCTGTGTGTGAACACACTGCCATAGTGACAGTATTGGGCAGCGCCACTCATCCTGTGTGTGAACACACTGCCATAGTGACAGTATTGGGCAGCGCCACTCATCCTGTGTGTGAACACACTGCCATAGTGACAGTATTGGGCAGCGTCACTCATCCTGTGAGTGAACACACTGCCATAGTGACAGTATTGGGCAGCGTCACTCATCCTGTGTGTGAACACACTGCCATAGTGACAGTATTGGGCAGCGCCACTCATCCTGTGTGTGAACACACTGCCATAGTGACAGTATTGGGCAGCGCCACTCATCCTGTGAGTGGACACACCGCCATAGTGACAGTATTGGGCAGCGCCACTCATCCTGTGTGTGAACACACTGCCATAGTGACAGTATTGGGCAGCGCCACTCATCCTGTGAGTGGACACACCGCCATAGTGACAGTATTGGGCAGCGCCACTCATCCTGTGAGTGGACACACCGCCATAGTGACAGTATTGGGCAGCGCCACTCATCCTGTGAGTGGACACACCGCCATAGTGACAGTATTGGGCACCGCCACTCATCCTGTGAGTGGACACACCGCCATAGTGACAGTATTGGGCAGCGCCACTCATCCTGTGAGTGGACACACCGCCATAGTGACAGTATTGGGCAGCGTCACTCATCCTGTGAGTGGACACACCGCCATAGTGACAGTATTGGGCAGCGTCACTCATCCTGTGTGTGGACACACCGCCATAGTGACAGTATTGGGCAGCGTCACTCATCCTGTGAGTGGACACACCGCCATAGTGACAGTATGGGGCAGCGTCACTCATCCTGCGAGTGGACACACCGCCATAGTGACAGTATTGGGCAGCGTCACTCATCCTGTGTGTGAACACACCGCCATAGTGACAGTATTGGGCAGCGTCACTCATCCTGTGAGTGGACACACCGCCATAGTGACAGTATTGGGCAGCGTCACTCATCCTGTGTGTGAACACACCGCCATAGTGACAGTATTGGGCAGCGTCACTCATCCTGTGTGTGAACACACCGCCATAGTGACAGTATTGGACAGCGTTACTCATCCTGTGAGTGAACACACCGCCATAGTGACAGTATTGGGCAGCTCCACTCATCCTGTGAGTGAACACACCGCCATAGTGACAGTATTAGGCAGCGCCACTCATCCTGTGAGTGAACACACCGCCATAGTGACAGTATTGGGCAGCGTCACTCATCCTGTGAGTGAACACACCGCCATAGTGACAGTATTGGACAGCGTCACTCATCCTGTGAGTGAACACACCGCCATAGTGACAGTATTGGACAGCGTCACTCATCCTGTGAGTGGACACACCGCCATAGTGACAGTATTGGGCAGCGCCACTCATCCTGTGAGTGGACACACCGCCATAGTGACAGTATTGGGCAGCGCCACTCATCCTGTGAGTGGACACCGCCATAGTGACAGTATTGGGCAGCGCCACTCATCCTGTGAGTGGACACACCGCCATAGTGACAGTATTGGGCAGCGCCACTCATCCTGTGAGTGGACACACCGCCATAGTGACAGTATTGGGCAGCGTCACTCATCCTATGAGTGGACACACCGCCATAGTGACAGTACTGGACAGCGTCACTCATCCTATGAGTGGACACACCGCCATAGTGACAGTATTGGGCAGCGTCACTCATCCTGTGAGTTACGGTGTTACACTCCCCCCCATCACCCCTCTCCCTTCCCCCTTCAATCTCCCCATCAAGGGGAAGACCTTCCCCCATCAGTCTTACGTAAGATCGGAAGACCTTACCGTTAGAGAACACAATAAAGTAGCCATCACAACTGCAAGAAAAATGACAGGTTGGACAACAAGAACCTTTCACACTAGAGATGCTATACCGATGTGCAGATGAGGAGTCACAATAACGTGGCTGAAAAATGTTGACCAGACCACACACTAGAAAGTGAAGGGACGACGATGTTTCTGTCCGTCCTGGACCATTGTCAAGTCCATTGTGATGAGAGGAATGTTGTTTAGGATTCAGCTACTGGGAACAAAAGTTCCAAGTAGCACGGGCTATGGTGAGCCCCTAGTGGACTTACCTGGCACAGGAGCGGGGCAAGTAGCACGGGCTATGGTGAGCCCGTAGTGGACTTACCTGGCACAGGAGCGGGGCAAGTAGCACGGGCTATGGTGAGCCCGTAGTGGACTTACCTGGCACAGGAGCGGGGCAAGTAGCACGGGCTATGGTGAGCCCGTAGTGGACTTACCTGGCACAGGAGCGGGGCAAGTAGCACGGGCTATGGTGAGCCCGTAGTGGACTTTCTCCCCCCCTACCTCCCCACCACTCTCCCCCACCTCCCCTCTCTCCCCCACCTCCTCCCCTCTTTCCGCCCACCTCCCCACCTCTCTCCCCCTACCTCCCCACCTCTCTCCCCCCTCCTCTCTCCCCCCACCTCCTCCCCTCTCTCCCCCCATCTCGTCCCCTCTCTCCCCCACCTCCTCCCCTCTCTCCCCCCACCTCCTCCCCTCTCTCCCCCCACCTCCTCCCCTCTCTCCCCCCACCTCCTCACCTCTCTCCCCCACCTCCTCTCCTCTCTCCCCCCACCTCCTCCCCTCTCTCTCCCCACCTCCTCCCCTCTCTCCCCCCACCTCCCCACTTCTCTCCCCCCACCTCCTCCCCTCTCTTCCCCCACCTCCCCACCTCTCCCCCACCTCCCCACCCCCTGCCCCCTCCCTCACCAACCCATCTACCTCAATATTGCATCTTGCCTCCAAAGGACTGCTCGATACAATGGATTTGCAGCCTAATGCCTTCCCTGGAAGCCCTGCCTCACAGCGGTGTTCCGTGACTTGTCAGCGTGGATCTTGCCCTCACAGCGGTGTTCCGTGACTTGTCAGCGTGGATCTTGTCCTCTCAGCGGTGTTCCGTGACTTGTCAGCGTGGATCTTGCCCTCTCAGCGGTGTTCCGTGACTTGTCAGCGTGGATCTTGCCCTCTCAGCGGTGTTCCGTGACTTGTCAGCGTGGATCTTGCCCTCACAGCGGTGTTCCGTGACTTGTCACCGTCGATCTTGCCCTCTCAGCGGTGTTCCGTGACTTGTCAGCGTGGATCTTGCCCTCACAGCGGTGTTCCGTGACTTGTCAACGTGGATCTTGCCCTCTCAGCGGTGTTCCGTGACTTGTCACCGTGGATCTTGCCCTCTCAGCGGTGTTCCGTGACTTGTCAACGTGGATCTTGCCCTCACAGCGGTGTTCCGTGACTTGTCAGCGTGGATCTTGTCCTCACAGCGGTGTTCCGTGACTTGTCACCATGGATCTTGCCCTCACAGCGGTGTTCCGTGACTTGTCAACGTGGATCTTGCCCTCACAGCGGTGTTCCGTGACTTGTCACCATGGATCTTGCCCTCACAGCGGTGTTCCGTGACTTGTCAACGTGGATCTTGCCCTCACAGCGGTGTTCCGTGACTTGTCAACGTGGATCTTGCTCTCTCAGCGGTGTTCCGTGACTTGTCACCATGGATCTTGCCCTCACAGCGGTGTTCCGTGACTTGTCAGCGTGGATCTTGCTCTCTCAGCGGTGTTCCGTGACTTGTCACCGTGGATCTTGCTCTCTCAGCGGTGTTCCGTGACTTGTCACCGTGGATCTTGCTCTCTCAGCGGTGTTCCGTGACTTGTCAGCGTGGATCTTGCTCTCTCAGCGGTGTTCCGTGACTTGTCAGCGTGGATCTTGCTCTCTCAGCGGTGTTCCGTGACTTGTCAGCGTGGATCTTGCCCTCACAGCGGTGTTCCGTGACTTGTCAACGTGGATCTTGCTCTCTCAGCGGTGTTCCGTGACTTGTCAACGTGGATCTTGCTCTCTCAGCGGTGTTCCGTGACTTGTCACCGTGGATCTTGCCCTCACAGCGGTGTTCCGTGACTTGATAACGTGGATCTTGCGGCTCTTGGCGGTGTTCCGTGACTTGACAACGAGGATCTTGCGCCTGACTCACCCCTCTCTTCCGTCTCTCTCACAGAGGACGTGTGTGAGAGAGCCTTGACATGGTTGATGGGCCTGGTGTACAGGTTCCAGGCTCAGCAACCTGTACACCAGCTGATTTGACAGTTGAGAGGCGGTACCAAGGAGCCAGAGCTCAACCCCCGCAAGCACAACTAGGTGAAGTTGGAGCACCACCAACATGGCTCTCAGGAGGGTCATAGGAGGGTCCCTGGAGCGCCCAGGAGGGGCCTCCAGGAGCGCTTTAGGAGCGCCTAGGAGCCCCCAGGAGCCCTCAGGAGGCCCCCAGGAGCCCCCAGAACACCTCAGGAGCCCCCAGGAACCCCAAGGAGCGCCCAGGAACCCCCAGGAGTCCCCAGAAGCCCTCAGGAACCCCCAGGAGGCCCTCAGGAGCCCCCAGAACACCTCAGGAGCCCCCAGGAACCCCCCAGGAGCCCCCAGGAGCTGTGACAAGCAAGGGTCACGGGCTACCGTGCTGGGTGGTAACTGTCTCGAGCCTCCCTGCTGGCCCTGGCCTGGGCCAAGGGGCCAGGAATGGGAGATAGGAACCTGAGACATATTCTCATTCCCCTGCACCACTGCTCCCTCCCGCCCGGGAATTTCAATGAGCGAAAGTTCTTTAGGATAAATGTAGGGGCCTGTATCCTGCGTGGTAGGTGGTAGGTGGGTGGTGGTAGGTGGGTGGTAGTAGGTGGTAGGTGGGTGGTAGGTATAGGGGGCACTAATGATAACGGATTAGTATATGTGTGTGGGAGTGATGGTAGGTGTGCCAAAGCGATAATGGCAGCTATGGTAGTGCCACTTCCAGTAACGGTGGTAGCCTGGTCACCAACCAATCACTGTCATCGTGACAGCCCAACCCGTTCTCGCAAATTTAATAAGTCAATATTGACTTATTAAATATGTGCATAGGTGACATACTTAACATAATAGATACCCTTAAAAAGATTCATTGAAAACACCGACCTTACCTAACCTACTTAGTATGTTAAGATAAGCATCTTATTGCTTCGTAATTACAATTATTACCTAACCTATAATAGGTATAGGTTAAGTAATAATTGTAATTACGAAGCAATAAGATGCTTATCTTAACATACTAACAAGGTTAGGTAAGGTCGGTGTTTTCTATGAAGCTTTTTAAGGGTATCTATTATGTTTAGTATATCACCTATGCACGTAGTTAATAAGTCAATATTGACTTTACGAATTTGCGAGAACGGGTTGGACAGCCACCGCGCCCAGCGTCATGACGTCTGGTGAACAAGCGCGTCAAAGAGACGTATTTAGAGAAAGGAGTCGAGGCTCAAGGTCTCCACCTTCCGTCACTCTTCCTATCGTAACAACTTGAGATGAATTTATGGGTCAATAATGTGATAGATCTGCCCTCGAGACCTCGTTCCTTGGCCAGGCCTGTCCGTTGGCCAGACCTGTCTGTTGGCCAGACCTGTCCGTTGGCCAGGCCTGTTCGTTGGCCAGACCTGTCCGTTGGCCAGACCTGTCCGTTGGCCAGGCCTGTCCGTTGGCCAGACCTGTCTGTTGGCCAGACCTGTCTGTTTGCCAGACCTGTCTGTTGGCCAGACCTGTCTGTTGGCCAGACCTGTCCGTTGGCCAGACCTGTCTGTTGGCCAGACCTGTCTGTTGGCCAGACCTGTCCGTTGGCCAGACCTGTTTGTTGGCCAGACCTGTCTGTTGGCCAGACCTGTCCGTTGGCCAGACCTGTCTGTTGGTCAGACCTGTCTGTTGGCCAGACCTGTCCGTTGGCCAGACCTGTCTGTTGGCCAGACCTGTCTGTTTGCCAGACCTGTCTGTTGGCCAGACCTGTCTGTTGGCCAGACCTGTCTGTTGGCCAGACCTGTCTGTTGGCCAGACCTGGCCGCCTACACGCGCCTTGCCTACTGGTTAACTCATTGTTCGTAGAAATATCTCGAAACGTTGTTATAAGGGTCTACGACGGAGCTAAATGTCGTTATAAAGGTCTACGACGTCATAAACGTCGGGATAATGGTCTACGACGTCTTAAACGTCGGCTGTAACGCAAGTAGGACACGAGTAGACATGGTACAGGTTGCTGTAACCCGGCCTCGTCGCTGGCTCATGATAGACGTAACTATAACACGTCTCATTTTTGAGACGTCGTGGCTCCTAACGTACACATTACAAAGTGCTGGCCCCCAGGAGCGCTCAGGAGGCCCCCAGGAGGCCCTTCAGGAGCCCCCAGGAGCGCCCAGGAGGCCCTTCAGGAGCCCCCAGGAGGCCCTTCAGGAGCCCTCAGGAGCGCCCAGGAGGCCCCCAGGACCTCCTGGGGGCAAAGTACACATTACAAAGTGCAGGGGGAAAAATACTGGCTCATAAGTACTACAATTTCCCATGCATGCAGGGGGTTAGGTGGGCTGCTTGGGTTTGTACATGTCTGGTGAAGTTAGAACCATGTATTCTGAACGTTGTGGCAGGTCAGGGGAACACGTACTGCGTCAGGCGGCGGAAGGCTGTGACCCCCACTGGGGGGGGCCCTCGGCCTCGACTGTGTTTACATGGTCCACGCTGCTTTGTTTACCTCACGTCACTGCTGGTAGTAAACAGTGACGCCGTCATCACAGTGCGCAAGATGAGGCGAGAGCTGCGCACTGTAGACTCTGCCTCAAGGGGATGGGGGGCGTAGACCCCAGCACGGGATGGGGGGCGTAGACCCCACCACAGGGGATAGGGGGCGTAGACCCCACCACAGGGGATGGGGGGCGTAGAGCCCACCACAGGGGATGGGGGAGCGTAGACCCCACCACAGGGGATGGGGGGCGTAGACCCCACCACAGGGGATGGGGGGCGTAGACCCCACCACAGGGGATGGGGGGGCGTAGAGCCCACCACAGGGGATGGGGGAGCGTAGACCCCACCACAGGGGATGGGGGGCGTAGACCCCACCACAGGGGATGGGGGAGCGTAGACCCCACCACAGGGGATGGGGGGCGTAGACCCCACCACAGGGGATGGGGGGCGTAGACCCCACCACAGGGGTTGGGGGCGTAGACCCTACCACAGAGGATGGGGGGGGATATTACTGAACATACTGAGTGATAAACATATACATTTCTTCCTTTATACATACAGCATGTTACCAGACATACAGACACACATACTTGTATGACTAGGTACACAGACAGTTTGTTGTAATAGACATTCAGACAATTCAACAAATTTACAATCCTGGTGCAAAGTTCTTATATTTCTCTCCAGCATATCATCAATCATCCCATTGTGACACATGCAGACTGTTTGTTCAGGAAGAGATATACCAGCAGGGGAGGTATCTCAATGTTGTCATATACATTAATCAACGGGGCAGTCAAGAACATAATGGGTGAGAGTGTGAGACCTTAACACATACACTCGCTGTCATTACCATTAACACATGTTCCAGTCGCTGTCATTACCATTAACACATGTTCCAGTCGCTGTCATTACCATTAACACATGTTCCAGTCGCTGTCATTACCATTAACACATGTTCCAGTCGCTGTCATTACCATTAACACATGTTCCAGTCGCTGTCATTACCATTAACACATGTTCCAGTCGCTGTCATTACCATTAACACATGTTCCAGTCGCTGTCATTACCATTAACACATGTTCCAGTCGCTGTCATTACCATTAACACATGTTCCATATTCCCAGTAATATTTGTACCCCAAGACTGAACCACATGTATACAGAGTCACTTCAAGCATTTCTCCTTTTACCGTCTCTTGAGGTTATCTTCAGATGATTTCGGGGCTTTAGTGTCCCCGCGGCCCGGTCCTCGACCAGGCCTCCACCCACAGGAAGCAGCCCGTGACAGCTGACTAACACCCAGGTACCTATTTTACTGCTAGGTAACAGGGGCATCAGAGTGAAAGAAACTCTGCCCATTGTTTCTCGCCGGCGCCTGGGATCGAACCCATGACCACAGGATCACAAGTCCAGCGTGCTGTCCGCTCGGCCGACCGGCTCCTATTTCCATAAGTGAAATGTTGGTTTTTTCACTCACAGATCTGCGTTGTATGGTTCGACTTCAGTCATACATTATGCCTCTCCTCGTCATGAAATATAATGGGAAGCTGTACCATTCAATAAGAAAAAAATTGAAAAATTTAATATTTTAGGAAAACACGGATATTCGACTTCTTAGGAAACCTGACGTATTCTGTACAATAAATAAATGAAATAAATATGAATATAATCACAATATTACACAACAGGAAGGAGTGGTAGGGTAGAATAATGTAAACAGTATTAGAGGGAACCTAAACATTCCCTCTAATGCGTTGTGTGTGCTTTCCTCCGAGGCTAAGGGTCCCCTTCTTCTAGCCAGAGGCTAGAGAAGGCTGACACACATGGGAGGATAGTAAGGAGAGCGCAAGGGAGCGAATGGATAGGTGAGCCCAGGAGACTAAAGTGGTCTAAGAGGGAAGGGTAGCTGGGATGGGTGGGTTATATAAGCGTCTCTCATCCACCCATTCCCTCCTTTAATTGCCAGAGCTTCCCTGCTGGTGCAGGTGGGCCGCCCACCCCCGCTGGTGCAGGTGGGCCGCCCACCCCCGCTGGTGCAGGTGGGCCGCCCACCCCTGCTGGTGCAGGTGGGCCGCCCACCCCTACAGGCCAAGGTCAGGGAGGGAACTGGAGGTTCCCAAGGGAAGGTTCAAGGTTCAAGGGAGGGAAGGTTCAAGGTTCAAGGGAGGGAAGGTTCAAGGTTCAAGGGAGGGAAGGTTGACATGAACGGATCCAAGTCACACTCGAGGAGGACCTCGGGCATATGGTAGGCCTCCCTTCAGAACTGATGGTTTAGTGTATGTGTGTTTACAAATTATATTTACAATTTGTGTCTGCAAGGTCGAGCTATTAGCTCTTGGATCCCGTCTTTCTAACAAATCTATTTTTCCTCTATTATATCTACTACATATATTTCTCTCAACACACACACACACATCCCGAGGAAGCAGCCCGTAGCAGCTGTTTAGCTCCCAGGTACCTATTTACTGCTAAGTGAACAGGGGCTTCATGGTGAAAAAAACTCTGCCCATTTGTTTCCACCTCCACCGGGGATCGAACCCTGGTCCCTTATACTCAGTCGCGATTTTGTGTGTGTGTGTGTGTGTGTTTCACCTAATTGTGCTTGCGGGGGGGGGGGGGGTTGAGCTTTGGCACTTTGGTCCCGTGTGTGTATGCATGTGTATGTATGTGTGTGTGTGTACCCGTGTGTGTGTGCACGCGTGTATGTGTGTACGCGTGTGACGTGATTCAATTACATTTCTCAAAGGTATGTACTGGTTTATGAAGTATTAGTCAGTTGGATGGTGGACTCACTTGTGTGAATATACCGTACACAAGAGCCTCGATCTGGCACCGCTGGATATCACTTCCAGTAAATTATAATTGACAAGACGTGCTTCAAACATGTGGTGCAAGATATCTATATACTAGGATATCACTCCTAGTGATATCCTCCTCTCACACTAGCTCCTTATTTTCCCCCCTCTCCCCCTTCCTCTCCACAACTATTTCCCCCTCCCTCTCCCTCTCCCTCCTGTCTCTGAAATGAATACTGTAACTCAAATAAATTCATGTTCGTAGTTTTCAAGCAAACGTCACTCCCGCCGTTTACCCGCGCATGTTGAATCATAAAAACTCACAGCCGGTGTTTCATTTCAAACCGTGAGACTGTATAGGTGCCATTCCTTAAAAGATGTCGGCATCTGTAGTGCCTCCTGCGATTTTCACTGTCAGGTCTAAAATCAGCAGTGCGTTTTCTGGCGGGTTATTTAGCTTTTTTTTCAGTTCGTAATAATACATTTTCCGAGAGGTGGAAGGGGATAGGTGGAGTGTTGGGAGAGAGATAAGTGGAGAGGTTGGCAGAGGAGGAAAAACAAGGTAAGAGAAGGTTGGGGGGGGGGATAGATGAAGAGATATGAGATGGGGAGGGGATAGTTGGGGAGAGGGGGAGGGGGTTGTAGGAGGGGAGGGAGACGGGTGGAGAGGGGACAGTTCTGGCGCAGTCGAGTTCATCATCTAGTAATATAATTATTTCTGTCTCTCTCTGTGTCTGTCTCTCTCTGTCTGTCTCTCTCTGTCTCTGTCTCTCTCTCTCTCTGTCTCTCTGTCTCTCTCTGTCTCTCTCTCTGTCTCTCTCTCTGTCTCTCTGTCTCTCTGTCTCTCTCTGTCTCTCTGTCTCTCTCTCTGTCTCTCTCTCCCTCTCTCTCTCCCTCCCTCCCTCCCTCCCTCCCTCCCTCCCTCCCTCCCTCCCTCCCCCCCCCTGACCAAACATAGAGGTTTGGGATTACATACCCAAGTAGTCTAGACAAAGTTCCTTGAACAAAAATCTCCATTAATGGTATTGACATGAAGGTGAAATAATTAACTTGATATCGGCTATTCCTTCATTCATGGAGTATACTATACATACTGTATACATAATGGTTTACCTATCACAAATCTTACCTATTATAAGGTTACCTTAATTTATATAATCCTGGATTTATATTAATAATTGTCTAATTCATTAGTTTTTATGAATGAAGATTAATCATTCTTTCAGTAACTGATTTACACTCCATAATTTTGCATGAATTAATCCAATCAGCTGAATGATTACAATCACTTTAACACTCTTGACCTGTTCTTGTACTATATTATATATATATATATATATATATATATATATATCTTATAATGTATATGTATATATGTATTATGAATATTAATTGATATTTGTTTGTTTGTTTCCAGGTATGGGATATTCGTGAATATGACGAATAATAGGTATGTGTGTAGGCTTATCTGTTCTTGAAGAGGGTTGAGCTTCAGCTCTTACGCCCCCACCGTGTATATCCTTCAGGGCAGAGTTTCTTTCACCCTATGGCCCTGTTACCTAGCAGTAAAATAGGTACCTGGGTGTTAGTCAGCTGTCACGGGCTGCTTCCTGGGGGTGGAGGCCTGGTCGAGGACCGGGCCGCATGGACACTAAAGCCCCGAAATCATCTCTAAGATAGCCTCAAGATAACCAGTCAACTGGCGCACAGGATAGCGTGTGTGGGGATATCTTTCCCTCCCACTGAAATTGCCAGCAAAGTTGCCAATTTGCATATGGCAGATGCCTCGCTGAAAGCTATCAAGGACCATGGGATGGAAAGACTTGGGTATACTTAGCTTTGCTGAACACCACTGTGTTCTACTGGGTTGGGTGTTCTACTGGGTTGGGTGTTCTACTGGGTTGGGTGTTCTCCTTCTCATTAGGTGAAGCTACATCAGAGAGACAAGGAACATCTTACTCGGTCAATAACAAGGCCCTTGGGGCTACAGCACCACCTGTTACTGTAGCCCCTCACCTTGCACCACCTGTTGCTGTAGTCCCTCACCTTGCACCACCTGTTGCTGTAGCCCCTCACCTTGCACCACCTGTTGCTGTAGCCCCTCACCTTGCACCACCTGTTGCTGTAGCCCCTCACCTTGTACCACCTGTTGCTGTAGTCCCTCACCTTGCACCACCTGCCCCTGTAGCCCCTCACCTTGCACCACCTGTTGCTGTAGCCCCTCACCTTGCACCACCTGTTGCTGTAGCCCCTCACCTTGCACCACCTGTTGTTGTAGCCCCTCACCTTGCACCACCTGTTGCTGTAGCACCTCACCTTGCACCACCTGTTGCTGTAGCCCCTCACCTTGCACCACCTGTTGCTGTAGCCCCTCACCTTGCACCACCTGTTGCTGTAGCCCCTCACCTTGCACCACCTGTTGCTGTAGCCCCTCACCTTGCACCACCTGTTGCTGTAGCCCCTCACCTTGCACCACCTGTTGCTGTAGCCCCTCACCTTGCACCACCTGCCCCTGTAGCCCCTCACCTTGCACCACCTGTTGCTGTAGCACCTCACCTTGCACCACCTGTTGCTGTAGCCCCTCACCTTGCACCACCTGTTGCTGTAGCCCCTCACCTTGCACCACCTGTTGCTGTAGCCCGTCACCTTGCACCACCTGTTACTGTAGCCCCTCACCTTGCACCACCTGTTGCTGTAGCACCTCACCTTGCACCACCTGTTGCTGTAGCACCTCACCTTGCACCACCTGTTGCTGTAGCCCCTCACCTTGCACCACCTGTTGCTGTAGCCCCTCACCTTGCACCACCTGTTGCTGTAGCCCCTCACCTTGCACCATCTGTTGCTGTAGCCCCTCACCTTGCACCACCTGTTGCTGTAGCCCCTCACCTTGCACCACCTGCTGCTGTAGCCCCTCACCTTGCACCACCTGTTGCTGTAGCCCCTCACCTTGCACCACCTGTTGCTGTAGCCCCTCACCTTGCACCACCTGTTGCTGTATCCCCTCACCTTGCACCACCTGTTGCTGTAGCCCCTCACCTTGCACCACCTGTTGCTGTAGCCCCTCACCTTGCACCACCTGTTGCTGTAGCCCCTCACCTTGCACCACCTGTTGCTGTAGCCCCTCACCTTGCACCACCTGTTGCTGTAGCCCCTCACCTTGCACCACCTGTTGCTGTAGCCCCTCACCTTGCACCACCTGTTGCTGTAGCCCCTCACCTTGCACCACCTGTTGCTGTAGCCCCTCACCTTACACCACCTGTTGCTGTAGCCCCTCACCTTGCACCACCTGCTGCTGTAGCCCCCTCACCTTACACCACCTGTTGCTGTAGCCCCTCACCTTACAAAACATGTGTGTGAAAAATGTAACGTTTCCCAAACTCTGGGCTGGCGTTGAAGCTCTGTAAATCTCAGGTGTTTACAGGCAGGTAAACAAGCGTCTTAAGTAAGCAAACGCCTCCACTTACTTAAACAAATATGTGTACAGCGGAAATATTCGTGAGTTGTAACACTTTTGTAAGTCTTTCGTCAGCGATTATCGCGCGGTTATTGTGTGTTGTGACGCGGGGGATTGGGCCACGGGGTGGGCCACCTCGGGCCAAGGGTTGGGCCACCTTGGGCCAGGGGCTGGGCCACCTCGGGCCAGGGGCTGGGCTACCCCGGGCCAGGGGCTGGGCCACCTCGGGCCAGGAGCTGGGCCACCTCGGGCCAGGGGCTGGGCCACCTCGGGCCAGGGACTGGGCCACCCCGGGCCAGGGGCTGGGCCACCTCGGACCAGGGGCTGGGCCATCTCGGGCCATCTCAACTCATTACACAGTATTAAACCGTACTGTCAGTTCTGAGGAAGGGTTGCCGGGGCGGTGGTGGCAGGGGTGGCCAAATGTAAACACCACTGTAGGATCACCGCCCAAACTGTGCTGGCCGGCCATACTGGCCCACCTGGCCTCGTGTGCCAAGTATGGCCTCCTGGTGGTGCTCCCTGGCGGCCTGCTGGCCACCCCCGCTACCTTAACCTTCCTCATCTTGTATATGTACACTGATCCAGATAGTCGCCGGGACTGTCCCGTTGGGGGTTCGACCCCCCAGCGAAGGGGAGGGGTTGGGGAGGAGCTATTGGACTGAGGTGAGAGGTTGTGGGTCTGGGGGAGTTTCCCTTGCCTTGCCTTGCCTTCCTTTCCCTTGCCTATGGTCCTTAGTCTGTTCGTTGATACAGTCCTAAGTGACTGAGTCCTGTGACGTCACACGTCTTAGCTTCGTGACATCGGCAGTGATGTCACTGGTAGTTTGAATATTTTGTTAAACTCAAATTTCTAAAATGTTTGTTACAAGAAACTGATTTTGGTGTTTAGTTTGGTGTTCAGTAAGGTTGCTTGGAGCCTTGTTGATGGCTGGGAGAGCTTGTGGAAACCTCACAACCTTCCCATCACCCATCACAACTTCCCACCACCCCTCCTCCACCCCTTACCCATTGGTGGTGGACCCCCTACCCATCCCGTGGACGGTAGTGGAAAGGTTTGCAGAGGCACATAATGGGTTCAGGAACCCCCATAGTTCGTTTAGCTTAGTAAGTGACAATCTTGTGAGCTGGTTACACAATTCATTCTCATTCTCTCTCTCTCTCTCTCTCTCTCTCTCTCTCTCTCTCTCTCTCTCTCTCTCTCTCTCTCTCTCTCTCTCTCTCTCTCTCTCTCTCTCTCTCTCTCTCTCTCTCTCTCTCTCTCTCTTTCTCTCTCTCTCTCTCTCTCTCTCACTCTCTCACACTCACTCTCACTCTCACATGAATTCACACTCGTGTGAATTTCACTTTTTCATGACCTGACCTGGCAAAGACCTGACATTTAGTGAACATAACCGAGCAAATATAGCGGCGACGGCCAGGACAATGATAGGATGGATTATGAGAACGTTCACATCCAGAGACCCCACAGCACTGCTAATATTATTTAAATCACTGGTGCTGTCCCGTCTTGAGTATTGCTCAGTACTCACTACTCTCAGAGCGGGAAAGATGCCTGAATTAGAGGGAATACAGAGAACATATACGGCACGCATAGACACGATAAAACACCTAAATTATTGGGATCGTCTCAAAGCTCTCCAAATATACTCACTAGAAAGAAAACGAGAGAGATATCAAATAATATATACATGGAAGATACTGGAGGGACAGGTCCCAAATTTACACAGTAGAATAACAACATACTGGAGATAAAGATACGGAAGGGCATGTAGAATAGAACCAGTGAGGAGTAGAGGTGCCATAGTCACAATCAGAGAACACTGAACATCAGAGGTGCCATAGTCACAATCAGAGAACACTGAACATCAGAGGTGCCATAGTCACAATCAGAGAACACTGAACATCAGCGGTGCCATAGTCACAATCAGAGAACACTGAACATCAGAGGTGCCATAGTCACAATCAGAGAACACTGAACATCAGAGGTGCCATAGTCACAATCAGAGAACACTGAACATCAGAGGTGCCATAGTCACAATCAGAGAACACTGAACATCAGAGGTGCCATAGTCACAATCAGAGAACACTGAACACCAGAGGTGCCATAGTCACAATCAGAGAACACAGAACACCAGAGGTGCCATAGTCACAATCAGAGAACACTGAACATCAGAGGTGTCATAGTCACAATCAGAGAACACTGAACATCAGAGGTGCCATACTCACAATCAGAGAACACTGAACATCAGAGGTGCCATAGTCACAATCAGAGAACACTGAACATCAGAGGTGCCATAGTCACAATCAGAGAACACTGAACATCAGAGGTGCCATAGTCACAATCAGAGAACACTGAACACCAGAGGTGCCATAGTCACAATCAGAGAACACTGAACACCAGAGGTCCACAGCTGTTCAACACCCTCCCAGCAAGCATTACAAATATTGCCGGAACAAAGGTGGATGTCTTCAAGAAGTTCTTGGACAGATTCTTGCAAGAAGTGCCGGACCAACCAGGCTGTAGTGGACATGTGGGCCTGCGGGCCGCTCCACGCAACAGCCTGTTGGACCAAGCTCTCACAAGCCTGGCCTCAGGCCCGGCTCTGGTAGTAGAACAACTCCAGAAACACACTACAGGTATGCTCCAGGCATGCCTCCCTCTCTGCTTGCTAGTAGAGCCGCGGCCAAGACCGGAGCTCCAGATGCCATCTTGTATAACAAAACTTAGTGATTGATGCCGTAATTATGGAGGAGCCGGTCACTAGACGAGGGTAAATACGGGCCAGGATGGTGGGGCCCAGGATGGTGGGGCCCAGGATGGTGGGGGGGGGGGGAGGGTGAAGAGGTGCAGCAGGAGGAGGAGGATGAAGATGGTCACAAGGGATCGATAAAGATGGGATAATTTAGAACAATTAGATATGAACATACAGTTTAAACAACAAACCCACATGAGCTGTAATGAGGATTCGAACCGTTGCTCTGGGTGTTCCCAGATACACGCTCTAGTCGACTGCGCCACGACATAGTCAAAAGAATCGCATCCTGGGAGACTACTGAATCCACAAGGATCCCGAGGCTTCCTCGGAAGCCTAACCGGGGTTTCACTCCCCCCACCCCCCCTGCACTCAGGCTCTGTCGTCCAGTAGTTCTGACAGAGAACTACTGGACGTATTTCTCTAACATATAGATATCGGTGTTGTATCGGTGTTGTATCAGTGTTGTATCAGTATTGCTTCAGTGTTGTATCAGTATTGCATCAGTGTTGTATCGGTGTTGCATCAGTGTTGTATCGTTGTTGTATCGGTGTTTATCAGTGATGCATCAGTGTTGTATTAGTGTTGTATCAGAGAAGAAATCCACAGGTGCCGTGATGAGGGTTCGAACCTATGTTCCTCTGGATTTGTTCACTAAAGCCTCACAATAATGTGATTTCTGAGAACATACAGTTTATTGACCCAGTACTGCCAACAGCTGTATTGATGACCTGTAAGGGCTTAACTGATGACCTGTAAGGGCTTAATTGATGACCTGTAAGGGCTTAATTGATGACCTGTAAGGTCTTAATTGATGACTTATAAGGGCTTAATTGATGCCCCTATAAGGGCTTAACTGATGACCTGTAAGGGCTTAATTGATGACCTGTAAGGGCTTAATTGATGACCTGTAAGGGCTTAACTGATGACCTGTAAAGGCTTAATTGATGACCTGTAAGGCTTAATTGATGACCTGTAAGGGCTTAATTGATGACCTGTAAGGCTTAATTGATGACCTGTAAGGGCTTAATTGATGACCTGTAAGGGCTTAATTGATGACCTGTAAGGGCTTAATTGATGACCTGTCAGAGCTTAATTGATGACCTGTAAGGCTTAATTGATGACCTGTAAGGGCTTAATTGATGACCAGTAAGACCTTAATTGATGACCTGTAAGGGCTTAATTGATGACCTGTAAGGGCTTAATTGATGACCTGTAAGGGCTTAACTGATGACCTGTAAGGGCTTAATTGATGACCTGTAAGGCTTAATTGATGACCTGTAAGGGCTTAATTGATGACCTGTAAGGGCTTAATTGATGACCTGTCAGAGCTTAATTGATGACCTGTAAGGCTTAATTGATGACCTGTAAGGGCTTAATTGATGACCAGTAAGACCTTAATTGATGACCTGTAAGGGCTTAATTGATGACCTGTAAGGCTTAATTGATGACCTGTAAGGGCTTAATTGATGACCAGTAAGACCTTAATTGATGACCTGTAAGGGCTTAATTGATGACCTGTAAGGGCCTAAATGTCTCCTAAGTTCACCTGGCGTCGTTCTTCACTCACAATTAGGGATCCCGGGTTCGATACCCGGACGGGACAGATATGCCGTTAGAGGAAGATGGAGGGAAGGAGTGGGTGAGTGATGGAGGGAGGGAGTGAGGGAGGGAGTGAGTGATGGAGGGAGGGAGAGAGGGAGGGAGGGAGGGAGTGAGGGAGGGAGGGAGTGAGGGAGGGAGGGAGTGAGGGAGGGAGGGAGGGAGGGATAGAGAGAGAGAGAGGGAGGGAGGGAGTGAGGGAGGGAGGGATAGAGAGAGAGAGAGGGAGGGAGGGAGTGAGGGAGAGAGGGAGGGAGGGAGTGAGGGAGTGAGGGAGGGAGGTAGGGAGTGAGGGAGGGAGGTAGGGAGGGAGGTAGGGAGTGAGGGAGGGAGGGAGGGAGATGAAAGGTAGGGGGGTAGGGGGGGGGGAGGTATAATGAGGCATTATATACTAAACAATTATGTTGTAGAACTGAGCTGCCAAGCTTGCTGATGGTGTATCGATTCCCTCTCTTCCTGGAGCTGTCTGCTGGTGGTACAGTGGTGGTACAGTGGTGGTGGTACAGTGCTGGTGGTACAGTGCTGGTGGTACAGTGGGGGTGGTGGTACGGCGGTGGTGTTACAGTGCTGGTGGTACAGTGGTGGTGGTACAGTGGTGGTGTTACAGTGGTGGTGGTACAGTGGTGGTGGTACAGTGGTGGTGGTACAGTGCTGGTGGTACAGTGGTGGTGGTACAGTGGTGGTGGTACAGTGGTGGTGGTACAGTGGTGGTGTTACAGTGGTGGTGGTACAGTGGTGGTGGTACAGTGGTGGTGTTACAGTGGTGGTGGTACAGTGGTGGTGGTACAGTGGTGGTGGTACAGTGGTGGTGGTACAGTGGTGGTGTTACAGTGGTGGTGGTACAGTGGGGGTGGTACAGTGGTGGTGGTACAGTGGTGGTGGTACAGTGGTGGTGGTACAGTGGGGGTGGTACAGTGGTGGTGGTACAGTGGTGGTGGTACAGTGGTGGTGGTACAGTGGTAGGTGGTACAGTGGTGGTGGTACAGTGGGGGTGGTACAGTGGTGGTGGTACAGTGGTGGTGGTACAGTGGTGGTGGTACAGTGGTGGTGGTACAGTGGTGGTGGTACAGTGGTGGTGGTACAGTGGGGGTGGTACAGTGGTGGTGGTACAGTGGGGGTGGTACAGTGGTGGTGGTACAGTGGTGGTGGTGGTACGGCGGTGGTGTTACAGTGGTGGTGGTACAGTGGTAGGTGGTACAGTGGTGGTGGTACAGTGCTGGTGGTACAGTGGTGGTGGTGGTACGGCGGTGGTGTTACAGTGGTAGGTGGTACAGTGGGGGTGGTACAGTGGTAGGTGGTACAGTGGTGGTGGTACAGTGGTGGTGTTACAGTGGGGGTGGTAGAGTGGTGGTGTTACAGTGGGGGTGGTACAGGGGTAGGTGGTACAGTGGGGGTGGTACAGTGGTAGGTGGTACAGTGGTGGTGGTACAGTGGTAGGTGGTACAGTGGTGGTGGTACGGTGGTGGTGGTGGTACAGTGGTGGTGGTGGTAAAGTGGTGGTGGTACAGTGCTGGTGGTACAGTTGTGGTACAGTGGTGGTGGTACAGTGGTGGTGGTGGTACAGTGGTGGTGGTACAGTGGTGGTGGTACAGTGGTGGTGTTACAGTGGGGGTGGTACAGTGGTGGTGGTACAGTGGGGGTGGTACAGTGGTAGGTGGTACAGTGGTGGTGGTACAGTGGTAGGTGGTACAGTGGTGGTGGTACAGTGGTGGTGGTACAGTGATAGGTGGTACAGTGGTGGTGGTACAGTGGTGGTGTTACAGTGGGGGTGGTACAGTGGTGGTGTTACAGTTGGGGTGGTACAGTGGTGGTGGTACAGTGGTGGGTGGTACAGTTGTGGTGGTACAGTGGTGGTGGTACAGTGGTGGTGGTGGTACAGTGGTGGTGGTACAGTGGTGGGTGGTACAGTGGTGGTGGTACAGTGGTGGTGGTACAGTGGTGGTGGTACAGTGGTGGGTGGTACAGTGGTGGTGGTACAGTGGTGGGTGGTACAGTTTTGGTGGTACAGTGGTGGCGGTACAATAGTGGTGGTACAGTGGTGGTGGTACAGTGGTGGTGGTACAGTGGTGGTGGTACAGTGGTGGGTGGTACAGTGGTGGTACAGTGGTGGGTGGTACAATGGTGGGTGGTACAGTGGTGGGTGGTACAGTGGTGGTGGTACAGTGGTGGTGGTACAGTGGTGGTGGTACAGTGGTGGTGGTGGTACAGTGGTGGTGGTACAGTGGTGGTGGTACAGTGGTGGTGGTACAGTGGTGGTGATACAGTGGTGGTACAGTGGTGGTGGTACAGTGGTGGTGGTGGTACAGTGGTGGTGGTACAGTGGTGGGTGGTACAGTGGTGGGTGGTACAGTGGTGGTGGTACAATAGTGGTGGTACAGTGGTGGTGGTACAGTGGTGGTACAGTGGTGGGTGGTACAGTGGTGGGTGGTACAGTGGTGGGTGGTACAGTGGTGGTGGTACAGTGGTGGTACAGTGGTGGTGGTACAGTGGTGGTACAATAGTGGTGGTACAGTAGTGGTACAGTGGTGGTTGTACAAGGTATGTCACTGGTGGCGGTACAATAGTGGGAGGTACAGTAGTTGTACAGTGGTGGGTGGTACAAGAGATGTCACTAGTGGCGGTACAGTAGTGGGAGGTACAGTAGTGGTACAGTGGTGGCGGTACAGTCTCCAGTTAGGAAGCAGCTCTGAGGAACGAGTGGGCGACATTCTTGCGGTAATTAGATCTGTAATTGCATATTAGTAGTTCCATCTGTCTCAAGTAGTCGCTGACCCAATTAAGGAGGCACTTCTTATACCCAGGTCTTCCACCCATCCCCACCTGTTACAGTCCTCCCTGAGGGCTGTTGGTGCCCAGGGCTGTTGGTGCCCAGGGTTGTTGGTGCCCAGGGCTGTTGGTGCCCAGGGCTGTTGGTGCCCAGGACTGTTGGTGCCCAGGACTGTTGGTGCCCAGGGCTGTTGGTGCCCAGGACTGTTGGTGCCTAGGGCTGTTGGTGCCCAGGACTGTTGGTGCCCCAGGACTGTTGGTGCCCCAGGACTGTTGGTGCCCAGGACTGTTGGTGCCCAGGGCTGTTGGTGCCCAGGACTGTTGGTGCCCAGGGCTGTTGGTGCCCCAGGGCTGTTGGTGCCCAGGACTGTTGGTGCCCAGGACTGTTGGTGCCCAGGACTGTTGGTGCCCCAGGGCTGTTGGTGCCTAGGACTGTTGGTGCCCAGGGCTGTTGGTGCCCAGGACTGTTGGTGCCCCAGGGCTGTTGGTGCCTAGGACTGTTGGTGCCCAGGGCTGTTGGTGCCCCAGGACTGTTGGTGCCCAGGACTGTTGGTGCCCCAGGGCTGTTGGTGCCTAGGACTGTTGGTGCCCAGGGCTGTTGGTGCCCAGGACTGTTGGTGCCCAGGACTGTTGGTGCCCAGGGCTGTTGGTGCCCAGGGCTGTTGGTGCCCAGGACTGTTGGTGCCCAGGGCTGTTGGTGCCCAGGGCTGTTGGTGCCCAGGACTGTTGGTGCCCCAGGGCTGTTGGTGCCTAGGACTGTTGGTGCCCAGGGCTGTTGGTGCCCAGGACTGTTGGTGCCCAGGACTGTTGGTGCCCAGGACTGTTGGTGCCCAGGGCTGTTGGTGCCCAGGGCTGTTGGTGCCCAGGACTGTTGGTGCCCAGGACTGTTGGTGCCTAGGGCTGTTGGTGCCCAGGGCTGTTGGTGCCCAGGACTGTTGGTGCCCCAGGACTGTTGGTGCCCAGGACTGTTGGTGCCCAGGGCTGTTGGTGCCCAGGACTGTTGGTGCCCAGGACTGTTGGTGCCCAGGACTGTTGGTGCCCAGGGCTGTTGGTGCCCAGGACTGTTGGTGCCCAGGACTGTTGGTGCCCCAGGACTGTTGGTGCCCAGGACTGTTGGTGCCCAGGGCTGTTGGTGCCCAGGGCTGTTGGTGCCCAGGACTGTTGGTGCCTCAGGGCTGTTGGTGCCCAGGGCTGTTGGTGCCCAGGGCTGTTGGTGCCCAGGACTGTTGGTGCCCAGGACTGTTGGTGCCCCAGGGCTGTTGGTGCCCAGGGCTGTTGGTGCCCAGGGCTGTTGGTGCCCAGGGCTGTTGGTGCCCAGGACTGTTGGTGCCCAGGACTGTTGGTGCCCAGGACTGTTGGTGCCCAGGGCTGTTGGTGCCCAGGGCTGTTGGTGCCCAGGACTGTTGGTGCCCAGGGCTGTTGGTGCCCAGGGCTGTTGGTGCCCAGGACTGTTGGTGCCCAGGACTGTTGGTGCCCAGGACTGTTGGTGCCCAGGACTGTTGGTGCCCAGGGCTGTTGGTGCCCAGGACTGTTGGTGCCCAGGACTGTTGGTGCCCAGGGCTGTTGGTGCCCAGGGCTGTTGGTGCCCAGGACTGTTGGTGCCCAGGGCTGTTGGTGCCCAGGGCTGTTGGTGCCCAGGACTGTTGGTGCCCAGGACTGTTGGTGCCCAGGACTGTTGGTGCCCAGGACTGTTGGTGCCCAGGACTGTTGGTGCCCAGGACTGTTGGTGCCCAGGGCTGTTGGTGCCCAGGACTGTTGGTGCCCAGGGCTGTTGGTGCCCAGGACTGTTGGTGCCCAGGACTGTTGGTGCCCAGGACTGTTGGTGCCCAGGACTGTTGGTGCCCAGGGCTGTTGGTGCCCAGGACTGTTGGTGCCCAGGGCTGTTGGTGCCCAGGACTGTTGGTGCCCAGGACTGTTGGTGCCCAGGACTGTTGGTGCCCAGGACTGTTGGTGCCCAGGGCTGTTGGTGCCTAGGACTGTTGGTGCCCAGGGCTGTTGGTGCCCAGGACTGTTGGTGCCCAGGACTGTTGGTGCCCAGGACTGTTGGTGCCCAGGGCTGTTGGTGCCCAGGACTGTTGGTGCCCAGGGCTGTTGGTGCCCAGGGCTGTTGGTGCCCAGGACTGTTGGTGCCCAGGGCTGTTGGTGCCCAGGACTGTTGGTGCCCAGGACTGTTGGTGCCCAGGGCTGTTGGTGCCTAGGACTGTTGGTGCCCAGGGCTGTTGGTGCCCAGGACTGTTGGTGCCCAGGACTGTTGGTGCCCAGGACTGTTGGTGCCCAGGGCTGTTGGTGCCCAGGACTGTTGGTGCCCAGGACTGTTGGTGCCCAGGACTGTTGGTGCCCCAGGACTGTTGGTGCCCCAGGACTGTTGGTGCCCAGGGCTGTTGGTGCCCAGGACTGTTGGTGCCCAGGACTGTTGGTGCCCAGGACTGTTGGTGCCCAGGACTGTTGGTGCCCAGGACTGTTGGTGCCCCAGGACTGTTGGTGCCCAGGGCTGTTGGTGCCCAGGACTGTTGGTGCCCAGGACTGTTGGTGCCCAGGGCTGTTGGTGCCCAGGGCTGTTGGTGCCCAGGACTGTTGGTGCCCAGGACTGTTGGTGCCCAGGGCTGTTGGTGCCCAGGGCTGTTGGTGCCCAGGACTGTTGGTGCCCAGGGCTGTTGGTGCCCAGGACTGTTGGTGCCCAGGACTGTTGGTGCCCAGGGCTGTTGGTGCCCAGGACTGTTGGTGCCCAGGGCTGTTGGTGCCCAGGGCTGTTGGTGCCCAGGGCTGTTGGTGCCCAGGGCTGTTGGTGCCCAGGACTGTTGGTGCCCAGGGCTGTTGGTGCCTAGGACTTGTTTTGTATTGTTTCCGTTTTCTGTTTTGGGTTCTCTGGCTTAGGCTGCTAGGTTAGGAGAGGAAACTTTCAATTAATGGTTTTCACGACGTTTTGAAACCTTAGGAGAACTTCCTGCCAGAGGACCCTTAATTTTTTTTTGGGGGGAGGGGGGGGAATCTAAGATTTATTTCAATTATTTTTTTATTTTTAAATTACTTTTTTTTGGCCGTAGCGCAAGGGACGTAATTTATAAAAGAACGGGAGAAACTCTAATGAGTTTTCTCAGGTTGTCTACCTAGGAACTAACAAGTGAGGGATTGTTAGATGGTAGGGAAGTTATCTTGAGGTTATCTTGAGATGATTTCGGGGCTTTAGTGTCCCCGCGGCCCGGTCCTCGACCAGGCCTCCACCCCCAGGAAGCAGCCCGTGACAGCTGACTAACACCCAGGTACCTATTTTACTGCTAGGTAACAGGGGCATAGGGTGAAACTCTGCCCATTGTTTCTCGCCGGCGACTGGGATCGAACCCGGGACCACAGGATCACAAGTCCAGCGTGCTGTTCACTCGGCCGACCAGTATCCAGGGTTGGCACCGTGGCTTTCTCTAAGACTGTTGCTTGTTCCCAACCCGGGCTCCCAGAGCCCTGTTCCCAGGGAATTAATACAACTTTGCATGCGGGAAGAAAATACAACTCTTATATTTTTTATAATGTGAGAACAAGATGAGAAATATTAAAGATTTAACGTAAGCTCTTGAAGAATGAAGTGTTGTGAAAGTTTGTCTTGGTAAGATATTCGTGTCCAAGAATATCAATTCGATATTCTTAATTCGTGTGAATGTTTGTCTTGAAGCCACAAGTGTCTTTGTGGGAAGAGGTGGTTTGTCTTAATGCAAGGGGAAAGCGCCAAGCCATTACGAGTATATGGCACTGGGAAGGGGTCAGGATAAGGATTTGGGATAGGATGTTGGGGGGAGGGGGACCAGGAGGCCTTGTCGACGACCGGGCCGCGGGGATGTTAAGCCCCGGAAACACTTCAAGGTTAGGAATGGTGCCCAACCACTTGTGGACGGTCGGGGATTGAACGCCGACCAGCATGAAGCGAGACAATCGCGCTACCGTCCACCCCTAAGTGACCAGACCACACACTAGAAGGTGAAGGGACGACGACGTTTCGGTCCGTCTTGGACCATTCTCAAGTCGATTGAGAATCGGCTCTTTCATTGAGATTCAATTGGAAAATCAACCAGGTAACCAGGTATCAACCAGGTATTTATAAACACCAATATAGGTTAAACACCAACGTACAAGGCGGTCAAAACTAAATATTTTGACAGCTTAGCACAAAAAAATGATGTTTGGAATAAAAACAAAAGTCAGAAGATAATGTTGAGATGTGGCCCATGTTTTCTAAGCTCCAAGCAGTAGCTCCAAGCAGTAGCTCCAAGCAGCAGCACCAAGCAGTAGCTCTAAGCAGCAGCTCCAAGCACCAGCTTCAAGCAGCAGCTCCAAGCAGCACCTCCAACCAGCACCTCAAACCAGCAGCTCTAAGCAGCAGCTCCAAGCACCAGCTCCAAGCACCAGCTCCAAGCAGCACCTCCAACCAGCACCTCAAGCCAGCAGCTCTAAGCAGCAGCTCCAAGCAGCACCTCCAACCAGCACCTCAAGCCAGCAGCTCTAAGCAGCAGCTCCAAGCAGCACCTCCAACCAGCACCTCAAACCAGCAGCTCTAAGCAGCAGCTCCAAGCAGCAGCTCCAAGCAGCACCTCCAACCAGCACCTCAAACCAGCAGCTCTAAGCAGCAGCTCCAAGCAGCACCTCCAACCAGCACCTCAAACCAGCACCTCAAACCAGCAGCTCTAAGCAGCAGCTCCAAGCAGCACCTCCAACCAGCACCTCAAACCAGCAGCTCTAAGCAGCAGCTCCAAGCAGCAGCTCCAAGCAGCACCTCCAACCAGCACCTCAAACCAGCAGCTCTAAGCAGCAGCTCCAAGCAGCAGCTCCAAGCAACACCTCCAACCAGCACCTCAAACCAGCAGCTCTAAGCAGCAGCTCCAAGCACCAGCTCCAAGCAGCACCTCCAACCAGCACCTCAAACCAGCAGCTCTAAGCAGCAGCTCCAAGCACCAGCTCCAAGCAGCAGCTCCAAGCAGCAACACCAAGCAGTAGCTCCAAGCACCAGCTCCAAGCAGCAACACCGAGCACCAGCTCCAAGCAGCAGCTCATAATTTATAACTTACCATTAACAAAGCCTGTTTATCCGTCAAGTACAGGTGACACTATAAATGTGTCTTAAAATAATTTTTTTTTCAAAAAACCAACTGTGTAATTTACCCTTTACAAAACCCCAGGATGAAGCATATTCCGAGCGCTCGTAAGTGTTCACTAAGAACCTATTCAATTCATCATTTATTCAGTCAAAATATACTTGACTGGTGCATTTGCTAAGGCATTTAGTGACGGGACTGTAAACATTGTCGGGAAAATTGTCGAGTTGTGAGATAAAAATGTCGAGGCTTTGGCTGGCTAGGTTATCCCCTGTTAGTTTTAATGTGGTTGTGAAAGAGGTGATAAAAGTGGTTAATATCATTACACGAAGCCCACTCGGCTAATTGGAAGGTTGTGTTGACAATGGTGGTTGATCATTGCTACTTGCTGTTCACTCTTGGGAGCCCAGGGGGCCAGATTCACGAAGCAGTTACGCAAGTACTTACGAACCTGATACCAGATTCACGAAGCCGTTACGCAAGTACTTACGAACCTGGGGCCAGATTCACGAAGCAGTTATGCAAGTACTTACGAACCTGTACATCTTTCCTCAATCTTTGACGGCTTTGGTTACATTTATTAAACAGTTTACAAGCATGAAAACTTGCCAATCAACTGTTGTTATTGTTATAAACAGCCTCCTGGTGCTTCCGAGCTCATTAACTGTTTAATAATTGTAAACAAAGCCGCCAAAGATTGAGAAAAGGACAGGTTCGTAAGTGCTTGCGTAACTGCTTCGTGAATCTAGCCCCAGGTTCGTAAGTACTAGCGTAACTGCTTCGTGAATCTGGCCCCAGGTTCGTAAGTACTTGCGTAAGTGCTTCGTGAATCTGGCCCCAGTTTCGTAAGTACTTGCATAACTGCTTCGTGAATCTGGCTCCAGATTCGTAAGTGCTTGCGTAACTGCTTCGTACTCATCTAGTTGTGCTTGCGGGGGATGAGCTTTGTCTCTTTGGTCCCGCCTCTTTGGTCCCAAGTTTTCATGCTTGTAAACTGTTTAATAAATGTAACCAAAGCCGTCAAAGATTGAGGAAAGGACACGTTCGTAAGTGCTTGCGTAACTGCTTCGTGAATCTGGCCCATGGTTCCTAGGGGCTCCAGCTTGTGAATTCCATGAAGGAATTTTTTGTTAATATTTCTAGGCCTAGTATAGGACACACATGCACTATATTAGGCCTCAGATAGCGTGTGTTATCCTAGGATGGTTAGGTTAGGTTAGGTTAGGTTAGGTTAGGTTAGGTCAGGTTAGGTTAGGTCAGGTTAGGTTAGGTTAGGTTAGGTTAGGTTAGGTCAGGTTAGGTTAGGTTAGGTTAGGTTAGGTCAGGTTAGGTTAGGTCAGGTCAGGTCAGGTTAGGTTAGGTTAGGTTAGGTTAGGTTAGGTCAGGTTAGGTTAGGTTAGGTTAGGTTAGGTCAGGTTAGGTTAGGTCAGGTTAGGTTAGGTCAGGTTAGGTTAGGTTAGGTTAGGTTAGGTTAGGTTAGGTTAGGTTAGGTCAGGTTAGGTTAGGTTAGGTCAGGTTAGGTTAGGTTAGGTTAGGTTAGGTTAGGTTAGGTCAGGTTAGGTTAGGTCAGGTTAGGTTAGGTCAGGTTAGGTTAGGTTAGGTTAGGTTAGGTTAATTTGTCTTTACAACATAAAATATATTTTCTGGTTTGTCCAACTCAAAAGTACCGATTTCTACTTTCTAACTGCGTTGTAAGTCAGTATATGTACTATGACCGGGAGGTGGTCGGTAGAGCGGACAGCACGCTGGACTTGTGATCCTGTGGTCCCGGGTTCACTCCCGGGCGCCGGCGATAAACAATGGACAGAGTTTCTTTCACCCTATGCCCCCTGTTACCTAGCAGTAAAATAGGTACCTGGGTGTTAGTCAGCTGTCACGGGCTGCTTCCTGGGGGTGGAGGCCTGGTCGAGGACCGGGCCGCGGGGACAATAAAGCCCCGAAATCATCTCAAGATAACCTCAAGATGGTCCTCATCCTTGCTATCACTACTACCAAAACACGAGGATGGGCTATCGTGAGAGGTTATCTTGAGAGGATTTCGGGGCTTAGCGTCCCCGCGGCCCGGTCCTCGACCAGACCTCCTTTTTGTTACACATCCCCAGGAAGCAGCCCGTAGCAGCTGTCTAACTCCCAGGTACATATTTACTGCTTGGTGAACAGGCACATGAGGGTGAAAGAAACTGCCCATTTATTTCCGCCTCCACCGGGGATCGAACACGGTACCTCAGGACTACGAATCCCGAGCGCTGTCCACTCAGCCGTCACGGCCTCCTGGGGCTGCTATAGACATGTCATATATATTTCTCAGAGAATTAAGCCACTGGAGAGCCGATGAGGAATGTGTTCAGTGACCTCTTGTTCATGGTAGTGGCGTTGCCATGGTAACCTTAGGGCCATGACCCCGGGCACAGAGCCATGATCCCTCCCTCCCCGATATCAACATTATTTGCTGTTTTATTTGTATTATGCACGTGCGGGTGTTTAAATATGAGGTATTTGTCTGGGTTTGTTTAGTGTGCCGGGCGGTGAGTGGAGGTGGAGTGGGTTGAGGTAGGCGAGCCTTGAGATGTCTCCTTAATGGGACTTCAAAAGCCTGGCTACTTCAGCCCCATTCCCCAGTTTTTATGTTGGCTGCTTTCAGGCAGGATTTGCTTACCTCGGCGGCTCCTGCTCTCAGCATACTGGGCCCTGAGAGGCGGGTCTTCTCCGTCCCCTACCCCCGTCCCGGCCTGGGACCCGTCCCTCTTTGTCAGCTCCGCTCCGGAGAGATGCCCCGCTGTCCGCACTCTCCACGGCGTCCTTTGGTGACCTGCTGCTACCTTTATTGACGGTGGTGGGCGTACTGTCTTGGTGCTCTGGGCTACCTCTGGGCCTGTGGCTGGCCTGGACCTGTGGCTGGCCTTGACCTGTGGACCTGTGGACCTGTGGCTGGCCTTGACCTGTGGACCTGTGGCTGGCCTTGACCTGTGGACCTGTGGCTGGCCTTGACCTGTGGACCTGTGGACCTGTGGCTGGCCTTGACCTGTGGACCTGTGGCTGGCCTTGACCTGTGGACCTGTGGCTGGCCTTAACCTCTGCTTGGCCTTGACCTGTGGACCTGTGGCTGGCCTTAACCTCTGCTTGGCCTTGACCTGTGGACCTGTGGCTGGCCTTGACCTGTGGACATGTGGCTGGCCTTGACCTGTGGACATGTGGCTGGCCTTGACCTGTGGCTGGTCTTGACCTGTGGACCTGTGGCTGGCCTTGACCTGTGGACATGTGGCTGGCCTTGACCTGTGGACCTGTGGCTGGCCTTGACCTGTGGACCTGTGGCTGGCCTTGACCTGTGGACCTGTGGCTGGCCTTGACCTGTGGACCTGTGGCTGGCCTTGACCTGTGGACATGTGGCTGGTCTTGACCTGTGGACATGTGGCTGGTCTTGACCTGTGGACCTGTGGCTGGCCTTGACCTGTGGACCTGTGGCTGGCCTTGACCTGTGGACATGTGGCTGGCCTTGACCTGTGGACATGTGGCTGGCCTTGACCTGTGGACCTGTGGCTGGCCTTGACCTGTGGACCTGTGGCTGGCCTTAACCTGTGGACATGTGGCTGGCCTTGACCTGTGGACCTGTGGCTGGCCTTGACCTGTGGACATGTGGCTGGCCTTGACCTGTGGACATGTGGCTGGCCTTGACCTGTGGACCTGTGGCTGGCCTTGACCTGTGGACATGTGGCTGGCCTTGACCTGTGGACCTGTGGCTGGCCTTGACCTGTGGACCTGTGGCTGGCCTTGACCTGTGGACATGTGGCTGGCCTTGACCTGTGGACCTGTGGCTGGCCTTGACCTGTGGACCTGTGGCTGGCCTTGACCTGTGGACCTGTGGCTGGCCTTGACCTGTGGACCTGTGGCTGGCCTTAACCTGTGGACATGTGGCTGGCCTTGACCTGTGGACCTGTGGCTGGCCTTGACCTGTGGACATGTGGCTGGCCTTGACCTGTGGACATGTGGCTGGCCTTGACCTGTGGACCTGTGGCTGGCCTTGACCTGTGGACATGTGGCTGGCCTTGACCTGTGGACCTGTGGCTGGCCTTGACCTGTGGACCTGTGGCTGGCCTTGACCTGTGGACATGTGGCTGGCCTTGACCTGTGGACATGTGGCTGGCCTTGACCTGTGGACCTGTGGCTGGCCTTGACCTGTGGACATGTGGCTGGCCTTGACCTGTGGCTGGCCTTGACCTGTGGACATGTGGCTGGCCTTGACCTGTGGACATGTGGCTGGCCTTGACCTGTGGACATGTGGCTGGCCTTGACCTGTGGACATGTGGCTGGCCTTGACCTGTGGACATGTGGCTGGCCTTGACCTGTGGACATGTGGCTGGCCTTGACCTGTGGCTGGCCTTGACCTGTGGCTGGCCTTGACCTGTGGACATGTGGCTGGCCTTGACCTGTGGCTGACCCTGACCTATGGTGAGAGGGGACTCGCTAAACCCAACGACACAAAGAGCACTCAAGTGCCACTTGACAACCTCTTCTTGACAAGGAATAAGAGACAGACTAAATGTTTTACCGCTCTAGGGTAAAGAGGTTGTTTCTAGGTTGTCTCGTGGCCCGACAACTCGAGAGGACACAGACTGTTGCTCTGTGATCATGGATCCAATAGGCTGTCTTGTCAGGACAAGTGCATGGTGGAGGCGCTTAGGGTGTAAGCTTAGGGCACGCTCCCCCTTCTGAACTGTGGGTCGCCGCCCCCCCCTCCACCCCCTAATTGGATACTAAGCGATTTACCCACCAATTTGTGTCATATTTTCCCAGTATTTTTGGACTTATTTACAGGCTCCAGGTTGGACCTCTTCTCTCTTATCCTCCTGCGTGCACACACACACACACACACACACACACACACACACACACACACACACACACACACACACACACACACACACACACACACACACACAGGCACACACACGCACACACACGCACACACACGCACACACACACACACACACACACACACACACACACACACACACACACACACACACACACACACACACACACACACACACACACACACAGGCACACACACGCACACACTCGCACACACACGCACGCGCGTGCGGGTATCAACACGAAAACACATTTACTCAAAAACATAAGCCAGTGAAGGTACCCGGCCGAGTCCCCACCCTGGTGTCTTCTTGGCTCCTGAACCCCTAAGGAGACGGGAGGCGGGGCCCAGGAACCTGACCCAACACCTCCTCCTCACACGTCTATAATTAACCTCAAATACCTGTACAGTGGGTGTAGGGCGTCTCATTGTTGTGGGGAGGTTAGGCTTATTGTGGTGATGCCTGGGGGAGGTGGGCCGAGCCCCTCCCTGGCCCAGCCCTCCTGGGCAGAGCCCTCCTGGCAGAGCCCTCCCTGGCCCAGCCCTCCTGGGCAGAGCCCTCCCTGGCCCAGCCCTCCTGGGCAGAGCCCTCCTGGGCCGAGCCCTCCTGGGCAGAGCCCTCCCTGGCCCAGCCCTCCTGGCCGAGCCCTCCTGGCCGAGCCCTCCTGGGCCGAGCCTGCCCTATGCCTCTCCTAGCGTGCCCGTTCTAAGCTTTGTCGATAGCCTCCCAGCTACGGACCTCTGCATCCTATCTTACTATCCTACACCCCTCCACCACCACCACCACTCTCTCCACCACTTCCACTACCACTCCCACCACCACTCTCTCCACCACTACCACTCCCACCACCACTCTCTCCACCACCTCTCCCTCAACAAACATTGCACACCAACACTGCTGCAACTAGACTACCGCTGCACTCCCCCACCACCACTGTATGGCAGACTACCACCATCACCACCACACCCTGCTGTCCTACCAGCCTCTCCCCCAGGGGCAGGGGACTCCAGCGCCGCCCTCCCACCCCAGTATCCAGGGGGCCCTTGGGGGACCTAGCAGGTCCTTCACACAGACAGGCGTCCACTGGGGTCGATATTGGTGGTGCTGGCAAGGGTATCCCTTGCTGCCTTCCTGGGGACCCCACGGAGCTCCTGGGGACCCCACGGAGCTCCTGCTGCCTTCCTGGGGACCCCACGGTGCTCCTGCTGCCTTCTTGGGGGCCCCACGGAGCTCCTGCTGCCTTCCTGAGACCCCACGGAGCTCCTGCTGCCTTCCTGGGGACCCCACGGAGCACCTGCTGCCTTCCTGGGGACCCCACGGAGCACCTGCTGCCTTCCTGGGGACCCCACGGAGCTCCTGCTGCCTTCCTGGGACCCCACGGAGCTCCTGCTGCCTTCCTGGGACCCCACGGAGCTCCTGCTGCCTTCTTGGGGACCCCACGGAGCTCCTGCTGCCTTCCTGGGACCCCACAGAGCTCCTGCTGCCTTCCTGGGGACCCCACGGAGCACCTGCTGCCTTCCTGGGGACCCCACGGAGCTCCTGCTGCCTTCCTGGGGACCCCACGGAGCTCCTGCTGCCTTCCTGGGGACCCCACGGAGCTCCTGCTGCCTTCCTGGGGACCCCACGGAGCTTCTGCTGCCTTCCTGGGGACCCCACGGAGCTCCTGCTGCCTTCTTGGGGATCCCACGGAGCACCTGCTGCCTTCCTGGGGACCCCACGGAGCACCTGCTGCCTTCTTGGGGACCCCACGGAGCTCCTGCTGCCTTCTTGGGGACCCCACGGAGCACCTGCTGCCTTCCTGGGGACCCCACGGAGCTCCTGCTGCCTTCTTGGGGACCCCACGGAGCACCTGCTGCCTTCCTGGGGACCCCACGGAGCACCTGCTGCCTTCCTGGGGACCCCACGGAGCACCTGCTGCCTTCCTGGGGACCCCACGGAGCACCTGCTGCCTTCTTGGGGACCCCACGGAGCTCCTGCTGCCTTCCTGGGGACCCCACGGAGCTCCTGCTGCCTTCCTGGGGACCCCATGGAGCTCCTGCTGCCTTCTTGGGGACCCCACGGAGCACCTGCTGCCTTCCTGGGGACCCCACGGAGCTCCTGCTGCCTTCCTGGGGACCCCATGGAGCTCCTGCTGCCTTCTTGGGGACCCCACGGAGCACCTGCTGCCTTCCTGGGGACCCCACGGAGCTCCTGCTGCCTGACAAGGGGTGACATAGAACCTTCGACAAAGACAAGGGGTGACACAGAACCTTTGACAAAGACAAGGGGTGACACACAACCTTCGACAAAGACAAGGGGTGACACAGAACCTTCGACAAAGACAAGGGGTGACACACAACCTTCGACAAAGACAAGGGGTGACACAGAATCTTCGACAAAGACAAGGGGTGACACAGAACCTTCGACAAAGACAAGGGGTGACACAGAACCTTCGACAAAGACAAGGGGTGACACAGAACCTTCGACAAAGACAAGGGGTGACACAGAACCTTCGACAAAGACAAGGGGTGACACAGAACCTTCGACAAAGACAAGGGGTGACATAGAACCTTCGACAAAGACAAGGGGTGACATAGAACCTTCGACAAAGACAAGGGGTGACACAGAACCTTCGACAAAGACAAGGGGTGACATAGAACCTTCGACAAAGACAAGGGGTGACACAGAACCTTCGACAAAGACAAGGGGTGACATAGAACCTTCGACAAAGACAAGGGGTGACACACAACCTTCGACAAAGACAAGGGGTGACACAGAACCTTCGACAAAGACAAGGGGTGACACCCGTCACCACCCCCACCACAAAGGACCGCCAATGAAACAAATAATCAAGAAAGAAGACATTAAAATCTTGATTTTCTTCCTGTACTGAACGGTGGTTCGTCTGGCTGTGTTGGGGTCTCCTTCTGAGGTGGTTCACAGTCGTTCAGGCTACGTTCATCCCGTTCACTCATTGTTCATCCCGTTCAGGGGTCATCCCTTATGACCCCTGATGGCCAGGATAGTGATAGATGTGTCTGGTGATGGATGTGTCTGGTGATGGCCAGGATAGTGATGGATGTGTCTGGTGATGGCCAGGATAGTGATGGATGTCTGGTGATGGCCAGGATAGTGATGGATGTCTGGTGATGGCCAGGATAGTGATGGATGTCTGCTGATGGCCAGGATAGTGATGGATGTGTCTGGTGATGGCCAGGATAGTGATGGATGTGTCTGCTGATGGCCAGGATAGTGATGGATGTGTCTGGTGATGGCCAGGATAGTGATGGATGTGTCTGCTGATGGCCAGGATAGTGATGGATGTCTGGTGATGGCCAGGATAGTGATGGATGTGTCTGGTGATGGCCAGGATAGTGATGGATGTGTCTGGTGATGGCCAGGATAGTGATGGATGTGTCTGGTGATGGCCAGGATAGTGATGGATGTCTGGTGATGGCCAGGATAGTGATGGATGTCTGGTGATGGCCAGGATAGTGATGGATGTGTCTGCTGATGGCCAGGATAGTGATGGATGTGTCTGGTGATGGATGTGTCTGGTGATGGCCGGGATAGTGATGGATGTGTCTGGTGATGGCCAGGATAGTGATGGATGTCTGGTGATGGCCAGGATAGTGATGGATGTCTGGTGATGGCCAGGATAGTGATGGATGTGTCTGGTGATGGCCAGGATAGTGATGGATGTGTCTGGTGATGGCCAGGATAGTGATGGATATGTCTGGTGATGGCCAGGATAGTGATGGATGTGCCTGGTGATGGATGTGTCTGGTGATGGCCAGGATAGTGATGGATGTGTCTGGTGATGGACAGGATAGTGATGGATGTGTCTGGTGATGACCGGGATAGTGATGGATGTGTCTGGTGATGGACAGGATAGTGATGGATGTGTCTGGTGATGGCCAGGATAGTGATGGATGTGTCTGGTGATGGCCAGGATAGTGATGGATGTGTCTGGTGATGGCCAGGATAGTGATGGATGTGTTTGGTGATGGCCAGGATAGTGATGGATGTGTCTGGTGATGGCCAGGATAGTGATGGATGTGTCTGGTGATGGCCAGGATAGTGATGGATGTGTCTGGTGATGGCCAGGATAGTGATGGATGTGTCTGGTGATGGATGTGTCTGGTGATGGCCGGGATAGTGATGGATGTCTGGTGATGGCCGGGATAGTGATGGATGTGCCTGGTGATGGATGTGTCTGGTGATGGCCAGGATAGTGATGGATGTGTCTGGTGATGGCCAGGATAGTGATGGATGTGTCTGGTGATGGCCAGGATAGTGATGGATGTGTCTGCTGATGGCCAGGATAGTGATGGATGTGTCTGGTGATGGATGTGTCTGGTGATGGCCAGGATAGTGATGGATGTGTCTGGTGATGGCCAGGATAGTGATGGATGTGTCTGGTGATGGCCAGGATAGTGATGGATGTGTCTGGTGGTGGCCAGGATAGTGATGGATGTGTCTGGTGATGGATGTGTCTGGTGATGGCCAGGATAGTGATGGATGTGTCTGGTGATGGATGTGTCTGGTGGTGGCCAGGATAGTGATGGATGTGTCTGGTGATGGCCAGGATAGTGATGGATGTGTCTGGTGATGGCCAGGATAGTGATGGATGTCTGGTGATGGCCAGGATAGTGATGGATGTGTCTGGTGATGGCCAGGATAGTGATGGATGTGTCTGGTGATGGCCAGGATAGTGATGGATGTGTCTGCTGATGGCCAGGATAGTGATGGATGTGTCTGGTGATGGCCAGGATAGTGATGGATGTGTCTGGTGATGGCCAGGATAGTGATGGATGTGTCTGCTGATGGCCAGGATAGTGATGGATGTGTCTGGTGGTGGCCAGGATAGTGATGGATGTACCTGGTGATGGCCAGGATAGTGATGGATGTGTCTGGTGATGGCCAGGATAGTGATGGATGTGTCTGGTGATGGCCAGGATAGTGATGGATGTGTCTGGTGATGGCCAGGATAGTGATGGATGTGTCTGGTGGTGGCCAGGATAGTGATGGATGTGTCTGGTGATGGCCAGGATAGTGATGGATGTGTCTGCTGATGGCCAGGATAGTGATGGATGTGTCTGGTGATGGATGTGTCTGGTGATGGCCGGGATAGTGATGGATGTGTCTGGTGGTGGCCAGGATAGTGATGGATGTGTCTGCTGATGGCCAGGATAGTGATGGATGTGTCTGGTGATGGCCAGGATAGTGATGGATGTGTCTGGTGATGGCCAGGATAGTGATGGATGTGTCTGGTGGTGGCCAGGATAGTGATGGATGTGTCTGCTGATGGCCAGGATAGTGATGGATGTGTCTGGTGATGGCCAGGATAGTGATGGATGTGTCTGGTCATCTCGCATGTTTGGCTAATCTACATAAGGAATGTTTATCTCAAGAAAAGATAAAAAAAAATAAGACTTCTCATTGCTCAGTTGATAGAGAATCGCCCTCACACGCGTGGGATTCAGGGTTCGAGACCCATACAACCTGGGGCCAGATTCATGAACAGTTACGCAAGCACTTACGAACCTGTACATCTTATCTCAATTTGTTTCCAATTATTAAACAGTTAATGAGCTCGGAAGCACCAGGAGGCTGTTTATAACAATAACAACAGTTGATTGGCAAGTTTTCATGCTTGTAAACTATTTAATAAATGTAACCAAAGCCGTCAAAGATTGAGGAAAGATGTACACGTTCGTAAGTGTTTGCGTAACTGCTTCGTGAATCTGGCTCCAGGTTCGTAAGTACTTGCGTAACTGCTTCGTGAATCAGGCCCCCAGGTTCGTAAGTACTTGCGTAACTGCTTCGTGAATCAGGCCCCCAGGTTCGTAAGTACTTGCGTAACTGCTTCGTGAATCAGGCCCCCAGGTTCGTAAGTACTTGCGTAACTGCTTCGTGAATCAGGCCCCCAGGTTCGTAAGTACTTACGTAACTGCTTCGTGAATCAGGCCCCCAGGTTCGTAAGTACTTGCGTAACTGCTTCGTGAATCAGGCCCCCAGGTTCGTAAGTACTTGCGTAACTGCTTCGTGAATCAGGCCCCCAGGTTCGTAAGTACTTGCGTAACTGCTTCGTGAATCAGGCCCCCAGGTTCGTAAGTACTTGCGTAACTGCTTCGGGAATCAGGCCCCCAGGTTCGTAAGTACTTGCGTAACTGCTTCGTGAATCAGGCCCCCAGGTTCGTAAGTACTTGCGTAACTGCTTCGTGAATCAGGCCCCCAGGTTCGTAAGTACTTGCGTAACTGCTTCGTGAATCAGGCGCCCAGGTTCGTAAGTACTTGCGTAACTGCTTCGTGAATCAGGCCCCCAGGTTCGTAAGTACTTGCGTAACTGCTTCGTGAATCAGGCCCCCAGGTTCGTAAGTACTTGCGTAACTGCTTCGTGAATCAGGCCCCCAGGTTCGTAAATACTTGCGTAACTGCTTCGTGAATCAGGCCCCAGGTTCGTAAGTACTTGCGTAACTGCTTCGTGAATCAGGCGCCCGGTGGAATGGATTGTTTATTTTGCTTGGAATTAATGTAATGAGGATTATTTCTGTCCAGTTTGGTAACAGTGTCATAAAGTTGCTTGAAAGACACTTACCGTGGTTGGTAAGTGTCTAGTTAACACTTAAGTGCATTGATAGAGCTTCTTCTTGGTTATCTTGAGATGATTTCGGGGTTTTAGTGTCCCCGCGGCCCGGTCCTCGACCAGGCCTCCACCCCCAGGAAGCAGCCCGTGACAGCTGACTAACTCCCAGGTACCTATTTACTGCTAGGTAACAGGGGTATTCAGGGTGAAAGTAGTTTAAATAATCAGGTAGGTAGTTTAGATAATAAAGGTGAGCTCAGGTAGTTTAAATAATAAATTGTTGTTTGGTCATGATCTGTGGATTAATGATAGTCCACCCTCCTGTTTACATTTTTTATTCCGAAAAAATAAAGGTAAACTCACTTAAAAATATAGCTAGCTCATAGATATATGATCTTGGAGTAACAAATAGCTAGGATTGGACTGACAGATGAGAGAAAACGAGGTGCGTTACACGCAGTGATTGGTAGAAATTGGGGATTGTGACAATTCGTGGGATCTAGAGACAGGTGCTGACCAATTCCTGCTTCAAAATCTTAATTCTAACGTCGTAGAAATCGGGAGGCACAGAAAACGTGGTGGATATGTGGGCATAGATAGAGAGGCAAGAGTAAGGGGATGGAAGTTGGGATGGAAGAGTCTTAGACGCCATTGTCACGTGCCGGCATCTTGGAAGGGAAGAGCAACGGCGTGGTTACCGGCCGCCGCACCAGGTGTCACGTCACTCGCTGCAGATACAGTGACATTAGGCCTAGGATTGCTTGGACAGGTACAGTTCTTTAGGTAACATTTCAGATTTAACAGCATACTATTTGGGTTAATTCAGTAACACAAACGGCTTTGGGTGCCACGGCACATATTGGTAGGCTTGGCCAGGCAGTTGCCACAGAGTTGCCATAAAGTTGCCACAGAGTTGCCATAGTGTTGCCATAGAGTTGCCATAGTGTTGCCATAAAGTTGCCACAGGGTTGCCATAGTGTTGCCACAGAGTTGCCATAAAGTTGCCACGTGCCGCCTGGTGCCGCTAAGGGCCTCTACACAAGCTACAAGAGTGATCGTGATGGCTGCCACTATGCCAGTCCGCATCTTCAAATATCAGTTAACTCTTTCCTTAAGTAAAGTTGAAAGTCCCAGACACACTTCTTGTACATATAAGTGGCATGCTCTTGTTGCATTTGCAACAAGTTGTGTCTAAGATCCCGGTGATTACCCAAGAAAAACCTGGGTAAATACTGGTTTGTAAGCACGTTTGTAGAATTGTGCAAGGCATTATTGGGTAACATAATAGACAGGCAACCACTTGAATTATTCCAAGCGAAGATATTGTTTCCACCCAAACTTAGTGGAATAAGTGTGTTGTGGAGGCTGAATCTGCCTCACATGGCCCGGTAAGCTTCGGGCAGCTTCCTACAGTCTCGTCAACAGCTTCACGGTACAGTCTTCCCGCTTCACGGCTGTGGGGAACGACATAAGATAAGCGCGCGAGAGTGACCAATCAGCTCTGATGCTCCTACCAGCCTCCGGACCTCACAACGGCTGAACTTGGGCCTCACGGTGGTACCTCGCAGACCTGACGCCTGTGGGCCTGGTAACTGTGAGGAAGCTCTGTGTTTTCTTCTCCAGTGAGGAAAGTGTAGGGACGTCTGGTACCAGAGCCCCGGGTCAGAGCCGCGGGACCAGAGCCCCGGGCCATGGCCCCGGGCCAGAGCCCCGGACCAGAATTCCGGGCCAGAGCCCCGGGACCAGAGCCCCGGGTCTGGTCTCGTCACACCAGTTACTGGATTGTCATAAATGTTACAGAGGTTCCAGCAGTGTCAAACGTTACAATGGTGACTTCTTGCTAGTGTTACAATGGTGGCAGCGGTGGGATGGAACTAATCTGCCCTCAGTAGTCAGAGGGAAAGAGAGAAGACAGGGGGAGAGGGGAGGAAGGAGGGAGAAGAGAGAGAGAGAGAGAGAGAGAGAGAGAGAGAGAGAGAGAGAGAGAGGGGGAGGAGGGAGAAGAGAGAGAGAGAGAGGGGGGAGGAGGGAGAAGAGAGAGAGAGAGAGGGAATGAAAGAGGTAGAAGAGAGGAGGAAGAAGTGGGAGAAGAGAGAAGGGAGGCAGGAATAACAAGAAAGGAGGGAAGAGAATAAAAAGATGGAGAGGCCCCACATCTTCAGCTGACCATTAAAAGTCTTAACATACACCGTTATATAACATATAACATGTGTATAGACATGTAATACCACCACAGAAACTCCCAGAAGGTTCTGGGCGACGGAGATCTCTCAGGGAGGAAGGGTGTGGGTGGGGGTGGAGGTCTCCCAGGGGGTGAGGGCGATGAAGCGTCCCCCGTGGGTGTAAATAGGTCAATATCTCCTGGGGTCCGGAGCAGCTGAGAGCCGGGGGGGGGCGGGGGGTGGAGAGGCACAGGTGAAGGGAAGTTTAGATATGGGAGATATAGTGAGAGTTGTGATAGCAGGCGGGCTGTCCGCCTTGCTGACACGTGGTGTGGGTGTTGGCAGCTGAGCTAAGCTGGCTCTCTCTTGTCATGGAGCTGTGTGTGTGTACTCATCTAATTTTGCTTGCGGGGGTTGAGCTCTGGCTCTTTGGTCCCGCTTCTCAACTGTCAATCAACTGGTGTACAGGTTCCTGGGCCTATTGGGCTCTATCATATCTACACTTGAAACTGTGTATGGAGTCAGCCTCCACCACATCACTGCCTAATGCATTCCACCTGTTAACTACTCTGACACTGAACAATTTCTTTCTAATGTCCCTCTGGCTCATTTGGGTACTCAGTCTCCACCTGTGTCCCCTTGTTCGCGCACCACTCGTGTTAAACAGTTTATCTTTATCTACTCTGTCAATTCCTCTGAGAATTTTCTAGGTAGTCATCATGTCTCCCCCTTACTCTTCTGTCTTCTAGTGTCGTGAGGTGCATTTCCCGCAGCCTTTCTTCGTAACTCATGCCTCTTAGTTCTGGGACTAGTCTAGTGGCATACCTATGAACTTTTTCCAGCTTCGTCTTGTGCTTGACAAGGTACGGGCTCCATGCTGGGGCCGCATACTCCAGGATTGGTCTTACATATGTGGTATACAAGGTTCTGAATGATTCCTTACACAGGTTCCTGAAGGCTGTTCTGATGTTAGTCAGCCTCGCGTATGCCGCAGACGTTATTCTTTTGATGTGGGCTTCAGGAGACAGGTTTGGTGTGATATCAACTCCTAGATCCTTCTCTCTGTCCGTTTCATGAAGGACTTCATCTCCCATTCTGTATCCTGTGTCTGGCCTCCTGTTTCCACTACCTAGTTTCATTACCTTACATTTACTCGGGTTGAACTTTAGTAGCCATTTGTTGGACCATTCATTCTGTCTGTCTAGGCCATCTTGTAGTCTCATACTGTCTTCCTCCGTCTTAGTCCTCCTCATAATTTTTGCATCATCGGCAAACAATGAGAGGAATGATTCTATACCCTCTGGAAGATCATTTACATGTATAAGAAACAGTATAGGTCCAAGGACTGAACTGTGGGGGAACCTGCGGAACCCTCCTTTTCACTCCAGCCTGCATCTCCAGCTTTCGCACTAGTCTCTGGTGTGGCACTGTGTCAAAGACTTTCTGACAATCCAAAAATATGCAGTCTGCCCACCCCTATCTTTCTTGTCTGATTCTTGTTGCCTGATCGTAGAATTCAATTAATCCTGTGAGGTAGAACTTATCATCCCTGAACCCATGTTGGTGTTGTGACACAAAGTTCCTTCGCTCCAGATGTTCCACTAGCTTTTTTCTCAAATTTTTTTCCATTAGCTTGCATGGTATGCAAGTTAGGGACACTGGCCCTAACTTGTGGGTGTTGACAGCTGAGCTTGCTCTCTCTTGTCAGGGAGTTATGAAGGTGATGTTCTTCACATGTATGTTTCTATATATATAAGATGAATATTGTGGAACATTCTTATATACGCACTAAAATGCTTTCACGCATGTTGGAATGTTCTGTTTAAGGCTATCTTAAATTATTATTCATATATATATATATATATATATATATATATATATATATATATATATATATATATATATATATATACTATACAAAAATCCGTACAGGGCCCATCGCAGCCTGGCGGTGGGTCCAGTAAACTCTTAGTATTATTATTGTTATCCCCTTAACTGTGGCTGAACCTTCACTACTTACACCTCCTCCCCTCTCTCCCCCTCACTCTTCCCCCTCACTCTTCCCCCTCACTCTTCCCCCTCCCCTCACTCTTCCTCCTCCCCTCACCCTGCCACTGGCTGCCTGGTGATTGGTGGGAATCTGTTTTCGCGCTCCATAGAGTGGAAATGTGATGGGTTTATTCTCGTGCATGTTTCTGCCCCCTAGTGTTTGTGGTCCCTGGTGGTTGTGGCCCCCTGGTGTTTGTGGTCCCTGGTGTTTGTGGCCCCTGGTGTTTGTGGCCCCTGGTGTTTGTGGCCCCCTGGTGTTTGTGGTCCCTGGTGTTTGTGGTCCCTGGTGTTTGTTGTCCCTGGTGTTTGTGGTTCCTGGTGTTTGTGGCCCCTGGTGTTTGTGGCCCCTGGTGTTTGTGGCCCCTGGTGTTTGTGGTCCCTAGTGTTTGTGGTCCCTGGTGTTTGTGGTCCCTGGTGTTTGTGGCCCCTAGTGTTTGTTGTCCCTGGTGTTTGTGGTCCCTGGTGTTTGTGGTCCCTAGTGTTTGTGGTCCCTGGTGTTTGTGGTCCCTGGTGTTTGTGGCCCCTGGTGTTTGTGGCCCCCTGCTGTTTGTGGTCCCTGGTGTTTGTGGTCCCTGGTGTTTGTGGTCCCTGGTGTTTGTGGTCCCTGGTGTTTGTTGTCCCTGGTGTTTGTGGTCCCTGGTGTTTGTGCCCCCTAGTGTTTGTTGTCCCTGGTGTTTGTTGTCCCTGGTGTTTGTGGTCCCTAGTGTTTGTGGTCCCTGGTGTTTGTGCCCCCTAGTGTTTGTTGTCCCTGGTGTTTGTGGTCCCTAGTGTTTGTTGTCCCTGCTGTTTGTTGTCCCTGGTGTTTGTGGTCCCTGGTGTTTGTGGTCCCTAGTGTTTGTTGTCCCTGGTGTTTGTTGTCCCTGGTGTTTGTGGTCCCTGGTGTTTGTGCCCCCTAGTGTTTGTTGTCCCTGGTGTTTGTGGCCCCTGGTGTTTGTGGTCCCTGGTGTTTGTTGTCCCCTGGTGTTTGTGCCCCCTAGTGTTTGTTGTCCCTGGTGTTTGTTGTCCCTGGTGTTTGTGGTCCCTGGTGTTTGTTGTCCCCTGGTGTTTGTGGTCCCTGGTGTTTGTTGTCCCTGGTGTTTGTGGCCCCTGGTGTTTGTGGTCCCTGGTGTTTGTTGTCCCCTGGTGTTTGTGCCCCCTAGTGTTTGTTGTCCCTGGTGTTTGTTGTCCCTGGTGTTTGTGGTCCCTGGTGTTTGTTGTCCCCTGGTGTTTGTGCCCCCTAGTGTTTGTTGTCCCTGGTGTTTGTTGTCCCTGGTGTTTGTGGCCCCTATTGTTTGTTTCCCACAATCAGGTGGCAGGACTTGGGGTATAGACACAGGTGGCAGGACTTGGGGTATAGACACAGGTGGCAGGACTTGGGGTATTGACACAGGTGGCAGGACTTGGGGTATAGACACAGGTGGCAGGACTTGGGGTACAGACAAAGGTGGCAGGACTTGGGGTATAGACACAGGTGGCAGGACTTGGGGTATAGACACAGGTGGCAGGACTTGGGGTACAGACACAGGTGGCAGGACTTGGGGTACAGACACAGGTGGCAGGACTTGGGGTTTAGACACAGGTGGCAGGACTTGGGGTATAGACACAGGTGGCAGGACTTGGGGTATAGACACAGGTGGCAGGACTTGGGGTATAGACACAGGTGGCAGGACTTGGGGTATAGACACAGGTGGCAGGACTTGGGGTATAGACACAGGTGGCAGGACTTGGGGTATAGACACAGGTGGCAGGACTTGGGGTATAGACACAGGTGTCAGGACTTGGGGTATAGACACAGGTGGCAGGACTTGGGGTATAGACACAGGTGTCAGGACTTGGGGTATAGACACAGGTGTCAGGACTTGGGGTATAGACACAGGTGGCAGGACTTGGGGTATAGACACAGGTGGCAGGACTTGGGGTATAGACCCAGGTGTCAGGACTTGGGGTATAGACACAGGTGGCAGGACTTGGGGTATAGACACAGGTGTCAGGACTTGGGGTATAGACACAGGTGGCAGGACTTGGGGTATAGACACAGGTGGCAGGACTTGGGGTATAGACACAGGTGGCAGGACTTGGGGTATAGACACAGGTGTCAGGACTTGGGGTATAGACACAGGTGTCAGGACTTGGGGTATAGACACAGGTGGCAGGACTTGGGGTATAGACACAGGTGGCAGGACTTGGGGTATAGACCCAGGTGTCAGGACTTGGGGTATAGACACAGGTGTCAGGACTTGGGGTATAGACCCAGGTGGCAGAACTTGGGGTATAGACACAGGTGGCAGGACTTGGGGTATAGACACAGGTGGCAGGACTTGGGGTATAGACCCAGGTGGCAGGACTTGGGGTATAGACACAGGTGGCAGGACTTGGGGTATAGACACAGGTGGCAGGACTTGGGGTACAGACACAGGTGGCAGGACTTGGGGTAAAGACAGGTGGCCGGACTTGGGGTAGAGACAGGTGGCCGGACTTGGGGTGGCAGCGGACATGAGGTTGTTTACCAGAAGCTGCCAAGTATAAGTGTCGAGAAATGCATAATATTCCCAGGAGTATATGAACTATTTTCACCCACGAGTGTCTAAGGTTTCCTCGTCTATACTAGTAGGTGCTGGGGGGCCAGGTGCTGGGGGTGCCAGGTGCTGGGGGGGGCCAGGTGCTGGGGGGGGCCAGGTGCTTGGGGGGGCAGGTGCTGGGGGCCAGGTGCTGGGGGGCCAGGTGCTGGGGGGCCAGGTGCTGGGGGCCAGGTGCTGGGGCGCCAGGTGCTGGGGGCCAGGTGCTGGGGGGCCAGGTGCTGGGGGGCCAGGTGCTGGGGGGCCAGGTGCTGGGGGGCCAGGTGCTGGGGGGGCCAGGTGCTGGGGGCCAGGTGCTGGGGGCCAGGTGCTGGGGGGCCAGGTGCTGGGGGGGCCAGGTGCTGGGGGGCCAGGTGCTGGGGGGCCAGGTGCTGGGGGGCCAGGTGCTGGGGGGCCAGGTGCTGGGGGCCAGGTGCTGGGGGGGCCAGGTGCTGGGGGGGCCAGGTGCTGGGGGGCCAGGTGCTGGGGGGCCAGGTGCTGGGGGGGCCAGGTGCTGGGGGGGCCAGGTGCTGGGGAGCCAGGTGCTGGGGGCCAGGTGCTGGGGGGCCAGGTGCTGGGGGGCCAGGTGCTGGGGGGCAGGGGTGTCTGGAGGGGGATTTGTTGGGATCAGTAATTAGCCGAGGAGAGATGCCGCTGACATGGGCCTGACGCCGCCTGCACACCTGAGGGAGGGAGGTGTGCAGCCCCAGCACACCTGAGGGAGGGAGGTGTGGAGCCCCAGCACACCTGAGGGAGGGAGGTGTGGAGCCCCAGCACACCTGTGGGAGGGGGGTGTGGAGCCCCAGCACACCTGAGGGAGGGAGGTGTGGAGCCCCAGCACACCTGAGGGAGGGGGTGTGAAGCCCCAGCACACCTGAGGGAGGTGTGGAGCCCCAGCACACCTGAGGAAGGTGTGGAACCCCAGCACACCTGAGGGAGGTGTGGAGCCCTAGTACACCTGAGGGAGGGAGGTATGGAGCCCCAGCACACCTGAGGGAGGGGGTGTGAAGCCCCAGCACACCTGAGGGAGGTGTGGAGCCCCAGCACACCTGAGGAAGGTGTGGAACCCCAGAACACCTGAAGGAGGGGGGGGGTGTTTGTATCTCCAACTTGCTGATGTTAATAGATACAGACAATCACTCAATAATGTCATAAAATCAATGAACTGGGAGCTCGTTACATCCACCTATAATGACCTCGTTACAGCTGCCTATAATGACCTCGGACAATACAAAGGTCAACAACACTACAGCCAATTGGGACAAGCTTCCTGTACCATACGATAAGTACTTGTACATATTGGTTGAATATGTAGATATGTACATGTAACAGTATATACAGGAAATTACTAATGACAAGGAGGGATTAAGACACTGAAGCACCAATAGAGGAACTGGAAACCCTCTATAGCACACGAGGCTACACATGTGACATATGTGGGAAGGTGTGTGGCATGTGATTTAAAACAGTGTTGTAGGGTAGAAATCTGTGACACAAAGGCTTTACCTTTGCTGTTCAGAATTACCTTCACATTGTACAAAGTACACACTGGATTTGTCTGAATGACAGACTAATATGGGGAAACATATCTTGAGGTTATCTTGAGATAATTTCGGGGCTTTTAAGTGTCCCCGCGGCCTGGTCCTCGACCAGGCCTCCACCCCCAGGAAGCAGCCCGTGACAGCTGACTAACACCCAGGTACCTATTTTACTGCTAGATAACAGGGGCATTTGGGTGAAAGAAACTCTGCCCATTGTTTCTCGCCGGCGCCTGGGATCGAACCCAGGACCACAGGATCACAATTCCAGCGTGCTGTCCGCTCGGCCGACCGGCTCCCGTATATATGTACATTGTGAACAAAACATTAAACATTGACCAACATTCAGGAAGTGACAGAGCCACATTAACAACATGGAAGGACCTGGTGGCCAAAAATGGCCCCATAATAGACAGGGGTCGAGGCAATCGCTGATATAAACAAGCCGAAAAAAATCACGAATGAAAATGTGCAAATATTATGCAAATGGAACGTGCAAATATAGGCACAAAATGCACATGCATGCGTGTTGGGATAGAATGCAGATACGTCGACCCCTAAACTATCCAAACACTCTATTAATGAGAGAGAATGTTCTGACCTTCTATGTCGGTATATCCATGTGAGCGGTACACGGCTATAGATGAGAGGAGAGACAGTATAATAACTAGAAGATTTTTTTAGAGGCAGAGACCGAGTTGAACATCCAAGAGAGAGGAACAGACACAGGAATATTGCAGGAGTACACATGGAGAGCAAGAAATGCTAATGACTGAACTACAATTCGTTATCAAGCCCACACACCACTACACCCCCAAACTACACAGAAACTACCACACTCACCAGTACCACTACCAAAACTGGACGAACCACTACCAGAACACCACACCCTGGGTCACACCACACCCTGGGTCACACCACACCCTGGGTCACACCACACCCTGGGTCACACCACACCCTGGGTCACACCACACCCTGGGTCACACCACACCCTGGGTCACACCACACCCTGGGTCACACGACACCCTGGGTCACACCACACCCTGGGTCACACCACACCCTGGGTCACACCACACCCTGGGTCACACCACACCCTGGGTCACACCACACCCTGGGTCACACCACACCCTGGGTCACACCACACCCTGGGTCACACCACAGCCTGGGTCACACCACACCCTGGGTCACACCACACCCTGGGACACACAAGACCCTGGGTCACACCACACCCTGGGTCACACCACACCCTGGGTCACACCACACCCTGGGTCACACCACACCCTGGGTCACACCACACCCTGGGTCACACCACACCCTGGGTCACACCACACCCTGGGTCACACCACACCATGGGTCACACCACACCCTGGGTCACACCACACCCTGGGTCACACCACACCCTGGGTCACACCACACCCTGGGTCACACCACACCCTGGGTCACACCACACCCTGGGTCACACCACACCCTGGGTCACACCACACCATGGGTCACACCACAGCCTGGGTCACACCACACCCTGGGTCACACCACACCCTGGGTCACACCACACCCTGGGTCACACCACACCCTGGGTCACACCACACCCTGGGTCACACCACACCCTGGGTCACACCACACCCTGGGTCACACCACACCCTGGGTCACACCACACCCTGGGTCACGGTGAAGAACTACCAAAACCCACCATAAGTGACACACAGTATGGAGAACCATTCACATGTACAAACATACAATAGGATGTACAATACAATAGAGCCCGCTAGGCTCAGGAACCTGTACACCTGTTGAATGGCGGTTGAGAGGCGGGACCAAAGAGCCAGAGCTCAACCCCCGCAAGCACAACTAGGTGAGTACAAGGCCTAAAGTCAAAATAAGAGAAAGTTTTCATAAATAGCCTTCTAGTACAGTCCAATTCACTATTTAAGGCATCCACTGAAACACCTATTAAAGATTAAATCGATAATGAAATCTAGATCCTAAATTAAAATCTTGATAGATGTGATAGAGATATTAGGTCAAATAGAGGAGTAGGTCTGTAAGTTAAAAAGAACCTGGTACGCACAGAGCCACTAAACTCAACCAATGAGGTGGTAGAGGTACTTAGAATCAAGATTGGAAAATAAACCTAATTATTATTCTAATATATAAACCGCCAGATACAAGGGTTGAGGAATTCACAGAGCAGATGTACAAAATAGAGAACATCCTTGATAACCTATCAAACCCAGCTCCAGATATTATCTTGGAGACTTCCTGTAGGGAGGGTACACCGTACCGTTCACCTCAGGGAGGGTACACCGTACCGTTCACCCCAGGGAGAGTACACCGTACCGTTCACACCAGGTAGGGTACACCGTACCGTTCACCTCAGGGAGGGTACACCGTACCGTTCACCACAGGGAGGGTACACTGTACCGTTCACCTCAGGGAGGGTACACCGTACCGTTCACCCAAGGGAGGGTACACTGTACCGTTCACCTCAGGGAGGGTACACCGTACCGTTCACCTCAGGGAGGGTACACCGTACCGCTCACCCCAGGGAGCCGGTCGGCTGAGCGGACAGCACGCTGGACTTGTGATCCTGTGGTCCTGGGTTCGATCCCAGGCGCCGGCGAGAAACAATGGGCAGAGTTTCTTTCACCCTATGCCCCTGTTACCTAGCAGCAAATAGGTACCTGGGTGTTAGTCAGCTGTCACAGGCTGCTTCCTGGTGGTGGAGGCCTGGTCGAGGACCGGGCCGCGAGGACACTAAAAATCCCCGAAATCATCTCCAGATAACCGTACCGTTCACCCCAGGGAGCACACCGTACCGTTCACCCCAGGGAGCACACCGTACCGTTCACCCCAGGAACGGTACACCGTACCGTTCTTCACATTATCTGCCTCAGTTTAGCAACTCTCAGATTTTTCTCAAAATTTACATTGTTCAAGAGTTCAATTAACTTTTCTCATCTTGACTGCTGATCAAGAGGTTAATGACCTGTTCGCTGAAGCTCTTATATGAGCTGAGTTAACTACTCAATAAAAGTTTATTGTGAGCCTTCCTAGACTCAGGGTCAAGTGATACAGTTTGATGGTTATACGGGATTCCTTTGTTAAGACTGAATCCTCGTAGCGAAGCGTAGAGTAACAACATTCTGGAGCGAAAGATAAGGAAGGAAATGCAGAATAGAACCAGTGAGGAGCAGAGGTGTCATAGTCACAATCAGAGAACACTGAACATCAGAGGTCCACAGCTGTTCAACACCTTGCAAGAAACACCTACATTCTTGCAAGGCTGTGGTGGGTATGTGGGCCTGCGGACCGCTCCAAGCAACAGCCTGGTGGACCAAGTTATCACAAGCTTGGCCTCAGGCCGGGCTCGGAGAATAGAAGCACTCCAGAGGTCCTCTTCAGGTAAGATCCAGGCATGATAATTTTCTTGACCACACTGACGGGTTGGTCTGTGGGTCTGGATCACTGACGGGTTGGTCTGTGGGTCTGGACCACTGACGGGTTGGTTTGTGGGTCTGGACCACTGACGGGTTGGTCTGTGGGTCTGGACCACTGACGGGTTGGTCTGTTGTTCTGGGCCACTGACGGGTTGGTCTGTGGGTCTGGACCACTGACGGGTTGGTCTGTGGGTCTGGGCCACTGACGGGTTGGTCTGCGGGTCTGGACCACTGACAGGTTGGTCTGTGGGTCTGGACCACTGACGGGTTGATCTGTGGGTCTAGACCACTGACGGGTTGGTCTGCGGGTCTCTGGACCATACAGACTGTTGTGGTCAGCCCAGTGTGTTCGGGGCAATAGAAGCAAGCAGGCCTTAAGGCAGCCATTACTGAAGCCATGTGTGGAATGGATAGTTACCGAGGCATTCGTCTGTGGGGTCGACCGCTGGATGGAATGGACTTAAGTCGAAGACGGGTTGGGAATAACTAGTTACTGAGGCATGTACTGGGGACTTGCTGGACATAATGTCTACTAAATAGACATCTGTCTATCTGTACCTATAGAAGTGTCTGTCTGTCTGTCCGTCTGTCCGTCTGTCCGTCTGTCTGTCTGTCTGTTTGTCCGAGGGTGGAGTTGACCCTACCCAACTCTCCAAGATGAACCATGTGGGGTATGGGACTGTTGTGAAGTATGTAATCAAATCAGGGATGTGGTTTCCGTAGAGTTTTGATGCTTACTCCCTCATCACACGGCACGTAAATGGATACAAAAAATGCTCGGGTTACAGTACTGGTTTCTTAGGCAGGCAGAGAGAGAGAGAGAGAGAGAGAGAGAGAGAGAGAGAGAGAGAGAGAGAGAGAGAGAGAGAGAGAGAGAGAGAGTGAGAGAGTAAGAGAGAGAGAGAGAGTGGAAGAGAGTGAGAGAGAGAGAGAGAGTGGAAGAGAGTGAGAGAAAGAGAGAGAGAGAGAGAGAGAGAGAGAGAGAGAGAGAGAGAGAGAGAGAGAGAGAGAGAGAGAGAGAGAGAGAGAGAGAGAGAGAGAGAGAGAGAGAGAGAAAGAGAGAGAGACTGTGAGAGCGAGTGAGTGAGTGTTTGTCTGTTAAGATGAAGGAAGGGAGAGAAGGAGCGGAGCTGATTAGGAGAGAGGGAGAAGGATTGGAAGAGAAGATTAGAGAGGATTCACAAGACGTGTATAAGCTTAAGAACTATACAGAACGTAACAGCTTAGGCAAGAAACACCCGGACATTGTGCAAGTGTTCGGGCCTCGAGTACACAACAGTAGTGAGTGAGAGTAGTGAGAGGGGAGAGAGTACACTCTAGCGCTGGCCTGAGGGAGTGTACTGGTTGGGGGGAGATGGGCCCCCCTCCTGGGGTGGCCCACTAGGAGGGGGGAGGGGAGGAAGCAACAAGTGGGCCCACTTGGGACCCTGGCCACTTCTCGACCTCTCCCAAGGGGCCGGCTGGGATTAACCTGTTGGTCTTAAACGTTGCTGTGATTCCAGCAGGCACAACACCCAGCAGTTCAGCAGTTACCACAGTCCTCTCACAGGCCATTGGTCCTGCTTGACTGTCTCACACACGCCTGGCTGCGGGTACCTATTTACCTCTCTGTAACTATCGGTAAATACCTATCTGGGATATGTATGTGTATGTGTATTTATATATATAAATATATATATTATATATAATATGCGAAAGACTGGAAGATATATATATATATATATATATATATATATATATATATATATATATATATATATATATATATATATATATATATATATATATATATCGTGTTCTATCCTGTGTTGAAAGTTTTGTTCACCTCATCCAAAAACTGTTGTAATATATATATATATATATATATATATATATATATATATATATATATATATATATATATATATATATATATATATATATATATATATATATATATATAATATGTGAAAGACAGATATTTTGTGTTTCCCTGTTACATAGGGACTACAATCAGCCATTGTATATCGCAGCCTTGGTCTCTCCCTTGGTTCTATTGTGAAGACATCGTGAAATCTTTTGTTGCCATTCTCGCATATCTCTTTATCGTTTTCTGAGAGTTACCCATTGTCTCCTGTACTGTACTGAAGCTCTTGCCCTTGTCTCCTGTTCCCCTGTTGTACTGTAGCAAGGTTAGCGTCTCCCTAACCAGGGAGCCGGTCGGCCGAGCGGACAGCACACTGGACTTGTGATCCTGGGGTCCTGGGTTCGATCCCAGGCGCCGGCGAGAAACAACGGGCAGAGTTCCTTTCACCCCATGCCCCTGTTACCTTGCAGTAAATAGGTACCTGGGTGTTAGTCAGCTGTCACGGGCTGCTTCCTGGGGGTGGAGGCCTGGTCGAGGACCGGGCCGCGGGGACACTAAAGCCCCGAAATCATCTCAAGATAACCAAGATAACCTCCCTGGCCCGTCTTGGAGGAGAGTGTCGAGGGTTACGGTGTGCTGGTCATATCTTGAGGTTATCTTGAGATGATTTCGGGGCTTTAGTGTCCCCGCGGCCCGGTCCTCGACCAGGCCTCCACCCCCAGGAAGCAGCCCGTGACAGCTGAGTAACTCCCAGGTACCTATTTACTGCTAGGTAACAGGGGCATAGGGTGAAAGAAACATTGCCCATTTGTTTCTGCCTCGTGCGGGAATCGAACCCGCGCCACAGAATTACGAGTCCTGCGCGCTATCCACCAGGCTACGAGGCCCCCTGTCCCTCCCTGTCCACCAGCCATCCTCCCTGCTGCCCCTCCCTGTCCACCAGCCATCCTCCCTGCTGTCCCTCCCTGTCCACCAGCCATCCTGCTGTCCCTCCCTGTCCACCAGCCATCCTGCTGTCCCTCAATGTCCACCAGCCATCCTGCTGTCCCTCCCTGTCCACCAGCCATCCTGCTGTCCCTCCCTGTCCACCAGCCATCCTGCTGTCCCTCCCTGTCCACCAGCCATCCTGCTGTCCCTCCCTGTCCACCAGCCATCCTGCTGTCCCTCCCTGTCCACCAGCCATCCTGCTGTCCCTCCCTGTCCACCAGCCATCCTGCTGTCCCTCCCTGTCCACTAGCCATCCTGCTGTCCCTCCCTGTCCACCAGCCATCCTCCCTGCTGTCCCTCCCTGTCCACCAGCCATCCTGCTGTCCCTCCCTGTCCACCAGCCATCCTCCCAGCTGTCCCTCCTTGTCCACCAGCCATCCTGCTGTCCCTCCCTGTCCACCAGCCATCCTGCTGTCCCTCCCTGTCCACCAGCCATCCTCCCTGCTGTCCCTCCCTGTCCACCAGCCATCCTCCCTGCTGTCCCTCCTTGTCCACCAGCCATCCTGCTGTCCCTCCCTGTCCACCAGCCATCCTGCTGTCCCTCCCTGTCCACCAGCCATCCTCCCAGCTGTCCCTCCCTGTCCACCAGCCATCCTGCTGTCCCTCCCTGTCCACCAGCCATCCTCCCAGCTGTCCCTCCCTGTCCACCAGCCATCCTGCTGTCCCTCGCTGTCCACCAGCCATCCTCCCAGCTGTCCCTCCTTGTCCACCAGCCATCCTCCCTGCTGTCCCTCCTTGTCCACCAGCCATCCTGCTGTCCCTCCCTGTCCACCAGCCATCCTCCCAGCTGTCCCTCCCTGTCCACCAGCCATCCTGCTGTCCCTCCCTGTCCACCAGCCATCCTCCCAGCTGTCCCTCCCTGTCCACCAGCCATCCTGCTGTCCCTCCCTGTCCACCAGCCATCCTCCCAGCTGTCCCTCCCTGTCCACCAGCCATCCTGCTGTCCCTCCCTGTCCACCAGCCATCCTGCTGTCCCTCCCTGTCCACCAGCCATCCTGCTGTCCCTCCCTGTCCACCAGCCATCCTGCTGTCCCTCCCTGTCCACCAGCCATCCTGCTGTCCCTCCCTGTCCACCAGCCATCCTCCCAGCTGTCCCTACCTGTCCACCAGCCATCCTGCTGTCCCTCCCTGTCCACTAGCCATCCTGCTGTCCCTCCCTGTCCACCAGCCATCCTGCTGTCCCTCCCTGTCCACCAGCCATCCTGCTGTCCCTCCCTGTCCACCAGCCATCCTGCTGTCCCTCCCTGTCCACCAGCCATCCTCCCAGCTGTCCCTCTCTGTCCACCAGCCATCCTGCTGTCCCTCCCTGTCCACCAGCCATCCTCCCAGCTGTCCCTCTCTGTCCACCAGCCATTCTGCTGTCCCTCCCTGTCCACCAGCCATCCTGCCGTCCCTCCCTGTCCACCAGCCATCCTGCTGTCCCTCCCTGTCCACCAGCCATCCTCCCAGCTGTCCCTCTCTGTCCACCAGTCATCCTGCTGTCCCTCCCTGTCCACCAGCCATCCTCCCTGCTGTCTCTCCCTGTCCACCAGCCATCCTCCCAGCTGTCCCTCCCTGTCCGCTAGCCATCCTGCTGTCCCTCCCTGTCCACCAGCCATCCTGCTGTCCCTCCCTGTCCACCAGCCATCCTGCTGTCCCTCCCTGTCCACCAGCCATCCTGCTGTCCCTCCCTGTCCACCAGCCATCCTGCTGTCCCTCCCTGTCCACCAGCCATCCTGCTGTCCCTCCCTGTCCACCAGCCATCCTGCTGTCCCTCCCTGTCCACCAGCCATCCTGCTGTCCCTCCCTGTCCACTAGCCATCCTCCCTGGCCGCCAATCTTCCTGCCTCCTCATCCGTAAGGAGGACCTTTGGGGTGCCCAAGGAGTGGGCGGCCGTCTTGAGGGGAGAGACCCGGGGTCTTGGAGTGGAAGCTGTGAGGAGGCAGGTGGAGGAGTGAGGCCAGTCACAGCAGGTGAGGGGCCGGCGCCTCACTTAAGTTGTTATCAGGTGCTTATCAGTGTCAAGATGCTTGTCTTGCACGTGTTGGTGAGGCACTTCAAGGGTATCATTTGGGTACATTTATAGGAGATGTGAATGTGATGGTTAATTAATCTTCTAAGGATAGGGGGTCCTGCCCAACTCCTCCCCCCCCTCTCTCTCAGTCTCCAGTCTCTCTCTCTCTCTCTCTCTGTCTCTGTCTCTGTCTCTCTCTCTCTCTCTCTCTCTCTCTCTCTCTCTCTCTCTCTCTCTCTCTCTCTCTCTCTCTCTCTCTCTCTCTCTCTCTCTCTCTCTGTCTCTGTCTGTCTGTCTCTCTCTCTCTCTCTCTCTCTCTCTCTCTCTCTCTCTCTCTCTCTCTCTCTCTCTCTCTCTCTCTCTCTGTCTCTGTCTCTGTCTCTGTCTCTCTCTCTCTCTCTCTCTCTCTGTTTGTCTCTCTCTCTCTCTCTCTCTCTCTCTCTCTCTCTCTCTCTCTCTCTCTCTCTCTCTCTCTCTCTCTCTCTCTCTCTCTCTCTCTCTCTCTCTCTCTCTCTCTCTCTCTCTCCGTATCCCGATATAGCAGGAAAGGGAACAGTTCACCCAAGTATGGGTGGGCGGGGGGGGGGGGGGTGGTGGAATCACAAGATGGCTGCAAGAATTGAGGTAAACAATAAGCAGCCTACGAGGCGAACTGAGAGCAGCAGAGGTGATAAAAGGCCTCAAAGGGGACTCATACTCAGGCTCAGTACCAGACAACTATTTGTCTGGTACTGAAAATAGGAATTGCTTATTTGTCTGGAGTATATAAACTATTTGTCAACTATAGATACTATTCTCGAGAGATTACCCTATTTTGCAGACACAAGATAACGTAAGATTTTAAGAGTTGACAATGTTGAATATTCGTGTTTGAGAAACTGTTCACTTGAGACAGTTAAGCAAGTCCCAGCTGTGTCTGGGTACAAGTGACAGGATGAACAACCCAGCGGGTTTTCTTCCTATTGGGGAGTGTTGTACATGCTGCTATGGCGGTGTGTCCACTCACAGGATGAGTGGCGCTGTCCAATACTGTCACTATGGCGGTGTGTCCACTCACAGGATGAGTGGCGTTGTCCAATAAACTCGCCCCTCGGGGCAAAATTTCAAAAAGAAATTAAAAATCAACTATCCTGCTAGAAGATGTAAATATATATCAATGGAAGGGACTTTGATGGTCCAGAAGCCCAGATGCAATGTCCACAGTGAAGGAAGAAGCCATGAAGGCAGCCACATCACAGGAGGCAGCAAGCTGCGCTAGTCAGCTGCTGGAAAGAAAAAGGTTGGTGATAGTAGTCGGCATTACAGAACAAGAAGGCTCCAATCAGGCAGAGTTGAAAGCTAAGAACAAAGCAGCAGTGACAGAGATTCTAAGGCAATTACAGATGAAGGGGGCTGAACAAACAGTAGAGAAGGTTTTTAGGCTAGGCTGGTACAACAAGGACAGAGGTGGACTGATAAAGATAGTGTTCACAAATGAGACCACAAAGGAGGGAATTCTAGCAGAGAGCAGCAAACTGTTAAATGTCAGCGGGTACAAGAAATTATTCCTTCAAAGGCACATGTCAATGAACAAGAAAATCATGACAGCAGATGCAAGGAAGAAGAGCAGGGAGAGGAGAGAGAACCAGAGAACCACGGTGCTCAACCCAACAACCCCAGAGAGGAGCGTAACATCCCCCAACCTCCTTACCCTCAACCCTCCCTTCCCCCTTACCCCATACCCCCCCCCCCCACCCCCCAGAATCCTCTGAGACCCCCTGTTAACTGCCTCACAAATTGCCACACCCATGGAGCCACTTCCTACTCCAGCGGGATGCCCATCAAGGAGAAGGGGACACGACAATGGACATAAAGTGAGCTTAACGGCAGCGTACTCAAACATAGATGGGATTACAAATAAAACAAGTGAATGTAGAGAAAGTCACAAGAAGAAAACCCAGATGTTATAGCACTCACAGAAACAAAGTTCACAAAAGTCATAACAAATGCAGTGTTTCTGCGAAGATGCTAAGTAGTAAGGAAAGAAATGAAAGGAAGAGGTGAAGGTGGCTTGGCTCTGCTGATAAGATGGTTCCCCATGTTGTGAAGGGTTCGGTGACTACATAACGAGCACCATGGCAATTGGAGGACAAAACATAATGGTTGTAATAATATATATAACCCTCACTAAATGACAGAAACCCCAGACAGGAATATAACAAACAACATGGCCACCATTCCCTTCACCTGGCCTCTAGGAGACTCGAACCACGTACCCCACGCGTGTGAGGCCAAAGCTCTGTCGAAGTCTAGAAATGTTTATTTCCACGGAAGTGTGGGTGACAATTTATATGGCAACCATTAGTATAACAATTAATATAATATAATATAATAGCTATATATTATATAGCTTTTGTCATTTACACGAACGGATCCAGACTATTGATCATGGGAGACTTCAACCACGGGAAGATGGACAAGGAGAACAGGCACCCACATGCCTTTAAGGGTCAGATTCACGAAAGCAGTTACGCAAACACTTACGAATCTGTCCATCATTTCTCAGTCTTTGGCGGCTTTGTTTACAATTATTAAACAGTTAATGAGCTCGGAAGCACCAGGAGGCTGTTTATAACAATAACAACAGTTGGTTGGCAAGTTTTCATGCTTGTAAACTGTTTAATAAATGTAACCAAAGCCGTCAAAGATTGAGGAAAGATGCACACGTTCGTAAGTGCTTGCGTAACTGCTTCGTGAATCTACCCCCTGGGTGCTTGCGTAACTGTATCGTGAATCTACCCCCTGGGTGCTTGCGTAACTGCTTCGTGAATCTACCCCCTGGGTGCTTGCGTAACTGCTTCGTGAATCTACCCCCTGGGTGCTTGCGTAACTGCTTCGTGAATCTACCCCCTGGGTGCTTGCGTAACTGCTTCGTGAATCTACCCCCCCTGGGTGCTTACGTAACTGCTTCGTGAATCTGGCCCCAGACACCTGGAGAGCTAAACTACTGGACGCGACAACAAGAAACTTTCTCCGCCAACACGTCAAGGGACCCACAGGAATGAGAGGGAATGATAAACCAGCTAAACTCATCTGATATTCACCGTGAGTAAGTCAGTCACAAGGGAAGTAAAGATGGAAATGAGTGATCACAGTGTACTGATATTTGAGTATCTGCTGGAGTTAGGGGTAATCTCCCCCCCCCCCCCCCAAAGAAAATGAGGAAGAGAGGGAAATTGAGGAGACGAGAAAATTCCTAATAAAAAGGAAGAACACAGGAAACATAACTCGGAGTCAAATCTGCACGAGACATGATCGACTGTCACCCAAAAATATGATGAGGCAGCAAACAATTTCATCCAGGCCCAAAAGGGGATCAAAATATAAGCAAAAGAGGAATCTATGATATAAACGGACATGTCAGGAAGTAAATATAAGAGTGTAGAGGAACTAGAGAACACTAGAGGGCAGAGTGAGGTCCTAGAGGGGCCAGGAATGAGTACCTCTGTGAGCAGCAGACTCAGTATGAACTTAACATAACAAATAAAGCCAAATCCGTCCCAAAACTGCTCCACAGTCACTTCAGGATAAAAATAACGTTGGTAGAACAGGTGAGGACAGGTACACAGAGAATGAAAAAGAAATGTGCGAAAAACTCGACAATTAATTCCAGGAGGTCTTCACAATAGAACGAGATAAAGTCCTTGAGCAAGGCGAGGTGGCAGTAAACCAGGAGGCCATGAAAGGGTTCGAAATTACCAGAGATGAGGTCAGGAGGTATCTGTTAGATACCTGGACGCGAGAGAGGCCGTTGGACCTGGAACATACCTGGACCTGACGGACTCTCGATATGAATAGTCCAGCCTCGACCAGCTCCACCTTCACACGACCAGGTGACAGCCTTGACCACCTTCACACGACCAGGTGACAGCCTTGACCACCACCAAACGACCAGGTGACAGCCTTGACGACCTTCACACGACCAGGTGACAGCCTTGACCACCTTCACACGACCAGGTGACAGCCTTGACCACCTTCACACGACCAGGTGACAGCCTCGACCACCACCAAACGACCAGGTGACAGCCTTGACCACCACCACACGACCAGGTGACAGCCTCGACCACCTCCATACGACCAGGTGACAGCCTCGACCAGCTCCACACGATAAGGTGACAGCCTCGACCACCTCCACACGATAAGGTGACACATCCTTTAGCAGCCTAGGACCAGATTCACGAAGCAGTTACGCAAGCACCCAGGGGGCCAGATTCACGAAGCAGTTAGGCAAGCACTTACGAACCTGGGGCCAGATTCACGAAGCAGTTACGCAAGCACTTACGAACCTGGGGCCAGATTCACGAAGCAGTTACGCAAGCACTTATGAACCTGGGGCCAGATTCACGAAGCAGTTACGCAAGCACTTACGAACCTGGGGCCAGATTCACGAAGCATTTACGCAAGCACTTACGAACCTGGGGCCAGATTCACGAAGCAGTTACGCAAGCACTTACGAACGTGTACATCTTTCCTCAATCTTTGACGGCTTTGGTTACATTTATTAAACAGTTTACAAGCATGAAAACTTGCCAATCAACTGTTGTTATTGTTATAAACAGCCTCCTGGTGCTTCCGAGCTCATTAACTGTTTAATAATTGTAAACAAAGCCGCCAAAGATTGAGAAAAGATGTACAGGTTTGTAAGTGCTTGCGTAACTGCTTCGTGAATCTGATCCCCTGGACTCAGGCCAGGAGCAGCACTACGCCTCCGGTAGTTAAGATTATAAACCACACACACACGCTGCTAACAACGTTGTTAGAGAAGCAGCAGTCGGAAGATCACCTTCAAGGAGAGACACCCTGAGGCACAGAACACTAATTCGCCAGCTAATAATTTTATTTGATTTAACTCGCCGTCTACTGGAGGGGGGGGGGGGGGAGGGCCAGGCACAAGTGACCACCTGGACGAAGGGTTTAGACCGGCACTAACTGCCACGTGGCACTTCGTAAACCCCAGCCTCCTTGACGGCTGGTTGGGGGGGGGGGGCTAAATGGGTCTTGCACACATGTCTTGCTTCAAATGAAGGCGAGGTTGGTTATACCTATGTATGTACATGGGTATAACCAAGAGGATATATATATGAAATATATAATATATAACTGAAAACTCACACCCCAGAAGTGACTCGAACCCATACTTCTGGGGTGTGAGTTTTCAGTTGCATATAGTCCTGGGGACCATTCAGGCTTGTTCGTATATATATATATATATATATATATATATATATATATATATATATATATATATATATATATATATATATACATATATATATATATATATATATATATATATATATATATATATATATATATATATATATATATATATATATATATATATATATGAATGAAAACTCACACCCCAGAAGTGACTCGAACCTATACTCCCAGAAGCAACGCAACTGGTAACTACAGGGCGCCTTAATCCGCTTGGGAGTATAGGTTCGAGTCACTTCTGGGGTGTGAGTTTTCATTCGCATATAGTCCTGGGGACCATTCAGGCTTGTTCGCATTTGTGTTCCTCACGTGTGCCCCAAAGAATGAGGTGATTTGGTGAAATGCTATGCCCAAGATTACCATCCGAGTTGCCGTCGGGGAAGTGGCTCAAATAGCCTCGGCTATCACTTCTGTCGGAAAATCCGACACCATTTAATAATAATATCATACAGACAGATAAGAGCTGTGTTGTATAAACAAGTTACCCATAGAAAACGTAACTTGTAGTGGAATTACCATCTAAAGAAAACGGGATATCATCACCACATACTATTATAATTCACCAGCTATTCTGCTGGGAATTGTTCTTAAATACATTAGTCTTTGGACTTTACCATCATAAAAACATCTTATATAAATTAACTTAATTATCAATATTAAAGTAGAGTAAATGTGACCCTTCTATCACGTTCTGAAATCTGGACAATGTAAGCCAGGCGTCAGAGTGGAGGAAGGAGGGCAGCCATTGTTGTTATATGAGACCAGAGGCTCACACGGGAGCAAATTCGGCTCCTGTTAAATTTACTTGGACGTAGTGTTATGGAACCCAAAGGTGTACCATTGTCAACACGCTGTCTACAAATACAAGTTAAGTGTCTATCCGAAACCCGTTTATCATTCATTTATGGCCATTAATGTCAGGATATAGGGTTAGCCGGTTAGAACGCGAAATCGCCTCATACTAAAGGTAATTAAGCCAGGTCTTTAATGTTCCATGTACTGTATAGTGTTTTCTCTGATATAGCTTGTCATATATAGGATTCTGGCTTCACAGCTAGCGCACTTTTGACAGGTCAAGACGAGGATGCAAGATTATGTGCACCAGTTACTGGGTGATAGAAGCTACCTCAAAGAGGATAATTTGGTGTCTACACTCTAGTTATACCTGGTGGACTAACCTGCTGTACTATAAGAGAAGGAACCTCATCAATGTATGTAGCTATTACTGTAGTTTGATTGGCTGCATATATATAAACTAATAAACCCCCCTAATGTGTAGAGGATCGATTTGTGAGATTATGAGATTATTGCAGAAATACAGTCCACTTATCATTATACAAATTGCTATCGAAGTATATAAATTAACGTAAATATAAATTCATATAAATTAAATAAATATAAATCTCACAGGTTGGTTCCCACATTATTTGGTCATCTTCGAACCGGATGACGGATTATTTGATCCTTTGAACCCACATTTGGTCATCTTAGTACCGGATGAACCAGTTATCCAGTGGATTCATTAAATATACTAGTGCAGTGTTATTTAAACAAAGCCAGCAGTCAAGACGGCAGCGTAGCCTCGAGGGAGCTCAGGAGCCTCCCTCAGCCCAGATCAGCCTTAGTCAGCGGTTTCATGCACACCCACAGATTTGGTGGCGTGTTATTTCGTGAAATGACAGCGCTAATATAGAATCCAGCCAAATTAGTGACTGTGTCTTCGCGAGATTGTTCACGGATTTCGTGGTGTTACATTTCGCGAGAGATTATCTACGAATTTTGTGGAGTTTATTTCGCGAGGTCACTAATAATATTTAATACTTCTAGATAATATTAGAAGTTTCATAGAGGCTAATTAAGAGGCTATTATCAATAATTGTGTATATTATTTCTCCAAAATAGAGAATCATTTAATATATACTGCACTAGTGTTCTCAATATAATATTTACTAATTGCCAACCCACAACAGGGTAGGATATGACTAGTTGAACTATTATTGTTCATCCTAGTCCCATTATTACCATAGTCAGTTGTACTATATTGAACAACCTAACACCATTAATGAATGGTCCAGACCCTATTTTGGGTGTAATTTTTATCAACTCGAGTTGAGTTGTATATATAATAAATTACTTATGATCATTACACCTTTGAGTGATTAATTAGTGTCTCTACCATCCTAGGGTGATATAGAAGAGCTAACCTAAAGGTACTTCCAGTGACACTGGTTTATCACTCAAATCATTAGTGTGTATGATTGTATATATATATAATGTGTATTAATTTTAAGTGCTAACCTCTAGTAGAGGTAGGATTATTGCCTAGTGAGTGCAGAATTTAACCCTAGGCTACCATCAGTGCTTGTTCAGTATTATGAGCAGCCCAAATACAAGCCCCACAAGGCTTCACCAACTAGCCAGGATGGATAATGCAGGGAGAATGAAAAGAACCCTTGCAGGTCTTAAAGGCCACTTAACAAGACAGATCAAGAAATGTGAAGATTTGTCACAACAATCAACAGTTGATTATGCTGACCTGGAAAGCTATTATCAAGCAGCTGCAGGTAAATTTGAGCAAATTAAATGTCAAATAGCAACATATGTGGCTGAACTTGCCAACACTAATTTATCAGAAACAGAAATAGACGACATTATGGTTGATCTTGCGAATTATGAAGATCACACTCAGGCCACGTTACAGCCTTATGTCAAATTAATTGCCCAGAACAAGGCAACAGCAACAACAACAACAGTTGCATCTAATACGAGTCAAGCAGAAGCTCGACTCCCTCCAATTAATTTACCCACTTTCTCAGGAAAAGATGAGGAATATTGGGACGAATTTTGGAACAAATTCGTTGACCTTGTAGACTCAAAACAATCTTTACCAAAGAGTAGTAAATTCTCTTATTTGCAAGGCCAATTATCAGGTGAGGCTAAAACAGTAGTATCCCATCTGAGATTAACTAATGACGGCTATGATCTGGCAGTAAAACTCCTCAAGGATAATTATGCTGATCCAGAAGTAAGAACATCACATTTAGTTCATGAGCTGTTGCATTTACCCCCACCGGAGGCTTCAGCTGATTCACTACAAGTCTTCAAGCTGGAGGTAGAATCATTGATCAATGCCCTCAGCCTGACAGCAGATACAAACGGGGCTGAGTGGGTCTTGAAAATAATTGTCCAGGAGAAAATACCTAGGGACATATTGAGACAAATGAGTGCTCATTACAATAAAAGTATCTTATCCATGAATGAAATATCTGAAGGTTTAAAGTCAGTAGTTCATCAATTACGAACACATGACAAATTAAAACCACCAAGTAAACCCTCAGAAACTAATAATAGTAAACCACAGAGTACCAAAGGTACACCAAATCAATCTAGACAATATAATTCAACACCAAAGTGGAACAGTGGCAGTGTGGGCGTATATGCAGTGGGACCCTCCAAGCCTATAGTTACTGTGTCACCCAAGAACGTGACACCAAAGGGTACTGGAAGCTATGGAACATGTTTGTTCTGCAATGAGAAACATTCAATGTACCACTGCCCTAATTTTCCTGATAGTGACGCCCGTGTTGAGCGACTCAAAGATTTGCAACATTGCACGAGGTGCCTCAGGAAACATAACATCAACGACTGTGATACCCAATTACACACCTGTAATAGGTGTAACAAAGGTCAACACCATGCAGCATTGTGCAGAGACACCAAAACAACGTCTCCAAAACCCAAGGTGGAAGATAGCATTCCCACCACAGTACAGTACTGCAAGGTGCAACAAACAAACAGTGTCCAATCGGCAAAGTCTAAAGGTAATACGACTTTGCCTACTGCCCAAATTACCATCCTGAATAAGAGGGCCAAGGTCCATACCCGTGGGTTGTTTGACCAAGGATCCCAAAGAACATACATCACTAAAAGGTTGGCAGATGAATTACAATTAAGGCCTGTAGCCCAGATGTCATTCAACATCTCAGGGTTTGTAACAGATGCAGGACCTCAAGTCTACCAGGTGGTACAACCATCAGTACGTTTAGGCAGGTACGTCTGTCGAGTACAAGCCATTGTGGTGGACAAAATACCAGTAGACCTACAAGTTCAAGGTCTGAGAGCAACAGCCAAATTCCTGAGAAATAGAGGAATAAAATTGGCAGATAATATTAAGTCTGATCACCTCACCGACTTCGGTCTCCTTGTAGGGACAGACTATTGTCATCGATTCATCGGTAGCCCTACTAAATATCAGGGCATAACCATGTTAAACTCTGCAGGAGGTAAATTACTCTCAGGCCCAGTATCAAGCCTGAGGAGACCTATGCCTGCAGATAAACAATACCAGTAGAAATCTAAATTTGTCAGCTGATTATATTTCTCCAGTAGCATTATACTAAGGAGATTACAGCTGACTATAGTAACAGAGGTTGATGTTAGTATCATCATTTAAAGCTGGAGATGAGTTCATGAGGCCTCAGTGGCAAATCAGTGAACAGTAGCCTAAAACAGCTACAAGTCACTGCGACCAATGTCACTGAACCCACTGCAGTCTCAGAACCATACTTTACTTTAATGATGAGCTATTCAATCTTCTTAATCAATTAACTAAATTAAACCCCAATAAATTTGATGACTGATTTGATACATTTATTATTTAATCAAGATGTATTCCATGGGCCTCAGTGTTTATATATCAGTGACCAGTTACCTGAAGAAACTTCAAGTTATATCTAATGTCACTGATCTCACTGCAGTCTCTGAATCATACTTGACTGTAGTACTTGATCACATTCAGTCTTCTGGGTTAAATAATATGTAATAAGGCTTGAATATTAGCCTTTCAAGAGTTGACAGGGAAATGAAATCGCATTAGACTTCTAACCCCTGCAACTCTAGTACGGGACATCCGTCCTGTACGAACAGACGCACAAATGTGTGATTACTAACTACTAACATCAAATTAATCAAATAATTCGAAGGAGGAGTATCGGTGTTCGTCTGTTCTAAATAGGACTTCGACCCGTGAGCAGCCCCCTGGGGAATTATGTCGGAAAATCCGACACCATTTAATAATAATATCATACAGACAGATAAGAGCTGTGTTGTATAAACAAGTTACCCATAGAAAACGTAACTTGTAGTGGAATTACCATCTAAAGAAAACGGGATATCATCACCACATACTATTATAATTCACCAGCTATTCTGCTGGGAATTGTTCTTAAATACATTAGTCTTTGGACTTTACCATCATAAAAACATCTTATATAAATTAACTTAATTATCAATATTAAAGTAGAGTAAATGTGACCCTTCTATCACGTTCTGAAATCTGGACAATGTAAGCCAGGCGTCAGAGTGGAGGAAGGAGGGCAGCCATTGTTGTTATATGAGACCAGAGGCTCACACGGGAGCAAATTCGGCTCCTGTTAAATTTACTTGGACGTAGTGTTATGGAACCCAAAGGTGAACACGCTGTCTACAAATACAAGTTAAGTGTCTATCCGAAACCCGTTTATCATTCATTTATGGCCATTAATGTCAGGATATAGGGTTAGCCGGTTAGAACGCGAAATCGCCTCATACTAAAGGTAATTAAGCCAGGTCTTTAATGTTCCATGTACTGTATAGTGTTTTCTCTGATATAGCTTGTCATATATAGGATTCTGGCTTCACAGCTAGCGCACTTTTGACAGGTCAAGACGAGGATGCAAGATTATGTGCACCAGTTACTGGGTGATAGAAGCTACCTCAAAGAGGATAATTTGGTGTCTACACTCTAGTTATACCTGGTGGACTAACCTGCTGTACTATAAGAGAAGGAACCTCATCAATGTATGTAGCTATTACTGTAGTTTGATTGGCTGCATATATATAAACTAATAAACCCCCCCTAATGTGTAGAGGATCGATTTGTGAGATTATGAGATTATTGCAGAAATACAGTCCACTTATCATTATACAAATTGCTATCGAAGTATATAAATTAACGTAAATATAAATTCATATAAATTAAATAAATATAAATCTCACAGGTCGGTTCCCACAACTTCCTTTTGACGGCCGTGATGGTCAAGCGGATTAAGGCGCCCTGTAGTTACCAGTTGCGTTGCTTCTGGGAGTATAGGTTCGAGTCACTTCTGGGGTGTGAGTTTTCATTCGCATATAGTCCTGGGGACCATTCAGGCTTGTTCGCATATATATATATATATATATATATATATATATATATATATATATATATATATATATATATATATATATATATATATAATATAATATAATGCCAGTGCCAGATCACAAAGAAAGGATTAATACAGGAATTTCCTTAAGTACTTTCGTATATATTAATACATCTTCAGAAGGAAGGGTTTACAGTTCAGTGGTGTGTGAATATATAGGCAGGAAATAGGTGAGGTAAAATGTCTTTAATGATATAATGGTATATTAATAAGGTAATAGTGAGATAAATGGATATCAATGACCCTAGTCAAATCGTCCTTTAACTGGCCAATCAAGAATGGATATAAATTATACAAACTACTGCTGATGTTCAGACTGGGAGTGTGGGGTACCGGGGGGCAGTACCGGGAGGCAGTACCGGGAGTGTGGGGTACCGGGAGGTAGTACTGGGAGTGTGGGGTACCGGGGGGGAAGTACCGGGAGTGTGGGGTACCAGGAGACAGTACCGGGAGTGTGGGGTACCGGGAGACAGTACCGGGAGTGTGGGGTACCGGGAGGTAGTACTGGGAGTGTGGGGTACCAGGAGGCAGTACCGGGAGTGTGGGGTACCAGGAGGCAGTACCGGGAGTGTGGGGTACCGGGAGGCAGCACCGGGAGTGTGGGGTACCGGGAAGCAGCACTGGGAGTGTGGGGTACCGGGAAGCAGCACTGGGAGTGTGGGGTACCGGGAGGCAGTACCAGGCGTGTCGGGTACCAGGAGACAGCACCGGGAGGCAGTACTGGGAATGTGAAGTACCGGGAAGCAGCACCGGGAGTGTGGCCACAGACATAACCTAACACCACTTTTGGCTACCAGGAGTTACCACCAGGTACAGGCTGGTGAGGAACCAGAGCCCAGGTACCGGGAGAGTACCGGACACGAGGGTACCGGTACCAACCTGGGCCGTGTCTGGGGCTCCAGTACCATGAAGGAGTGGGCTAGGCGCCATTACTATTGATCTGAGGGCGGCGCTGTAGGCGGGAATATTGCAATCTCTGCCACTCTATCACCGGGATGGTACCGGGGGGCGTCATGGATGCTGGGGACCCCGTCAGGAGGCTGGGGGAGCAGCCCTGCTGGGGCCTCAGGTGTGGGGAGTAGCCCTCCTGGGGTAGCAACTGGGGGAAGCAGCCCTCCTGGTGCCCCAGCTGAGGGGAGCATCCCTCCTGGTGCCCCAGTAGCAGCTGGGGGAGCATCCCTCCTGGTGCTCCAGCTGGGGGAGCATCCCTCCTGGTGCCCCAGCTGAGGGGAGCATCCCTCCTGGTGCCCCAGCTGAGGGAGCATCCCTCCTGGTGCCCCAGATGAGGGGAGCATCCCTTCTGGTGCCCCAGATGAGGGGAGCATCCCTCCTGGTGCCCCAGCTGGGGGAGCATCCCTCCTGGTGCCCCAGCTGAGGGGAGCATCCCTCCTGGTGCCCCAGCTGGGGGAGCATCCCTCCTGGTGCTCCAGCTGGGGGAGCATCCCTCCTGGTGCCCCAGCTGGGGGGAGCATCCCTCCTGGTGCCCCAGTAGCAGCTGGGGGAGCATCCCTCCTGGTGCTCCAGCTGGGGGAGCATCCCTCCTGGTGCCCCAGATGAGGGGAGCATCCCTCCTGGTGCCCCAGTAGCAGCTGGGGGAGCATCCCTCCTGGTGCTCCAGCTGGGGGAGCATCCCTCCTGGTGCCCCAGATGAGGGGAGCATCCCTCCTGGTGCCCCAGTAGCAGCTGGGGGAGCATCCCTCCTGGTGCCCCAGATGAGGGGAGCATCCCTCCTGGTGCCCCAGTAGCAGCTGGGGGAGCATCCCTCCTGGTGCCCCAGCTAGGGGAGCATCCCTCTTGGTGCCCCAGCTGGGTGAGCATCCCTCCTGGTGCCCCAGCTGGGGGAGCATCCCTCCTGGTGCCCCAGCTAGGGGAGCATCCCTCCTGGTGCCCCAGCTGGGGGAGCATCCCTCCTGGTGCCCCAGCTAGGGGAGCATCCCTCCTGGTGCCCCAGCTAGGGGAGCATCCCTCCTGGTGCCCCAGCTAGGGGAGCATCCCTCCTGGTGCCCCAGCTGGGGGAGCATCCCTCCTGGTGCCCCAGCTGGGGGAGCATCCCTCCTGGTGCCCCAGCTGGGGGAGCATCCCTCCTGGTGCCCCAGCTGGGGGAGCATCCCTCCTGGTGCCCCAGCTGGGGGAGCAGCCCTCCTGGTGCCCCAGCTGGGGGAGCAGCCCTCCTAGTTCTTGTATAAATTTCCTCGTACCTTCATCAAATATTTTATACAATTTTCTGTTCATCTCATTTACTTAGTAATTATAAATTTGTCCAATCAAATTCATTCGGGAAATTGCTAAGTTTGTCTTAAAATCAATATTTTCCACTCTTTAGTCTCCTCTATATTATAACTCAAGTACTTACGAACCTGGGGCCAGATTCACGAAGCAGTTACGCAAGTACTTACGAACCTGGGGCTAGATTCACGAAGCAGTTACGCAAGTACTTACGAACCTGGGGCTAGATTCACGAAGCAGTTACGCAAGTTCTTACGAACCTGGGGCCAGATTCACGAAGCAGTTAGGCAAGTACTTACGAACCTGGGCTAAATTCACGATGCAGTTACGCAAGTACTTACGAACCTGGGGCCAGATCCACGAAGCAGTTACGCAAGTACTTACGAACCTGGGGCTAGATTCACGAAGCAGTTACGCAAGTACTTACGAACCTGGGGCTAGATTCACGAAGCAGTTACGCAAGTGCTTACGAACTTGGGGCCAGATTCACGAAGTAGTTACGCAAGCACTTACGAACCTGTACATCTTTCCTCAATCTTTGGCGGCTTTGTTTACAATTATTAAACAGTTAATGAGCTCGGAAGCACCAGGAGGCTGTTTATAACAATAACAACAGTTGATTGGCAAGTTTTCATGCTTGTAAACTGTTTAATAAATGTAACCAAAGCAAAGATTGAGGAAAGATGTACACGTTCGTAAGTGCTTGCGTAACTGCTTCGTGAACCTGACCCAGAATATGGTGTTACGACTTAGTCGGTCCAAAAAGTCGAAAGGGGTCAGGATGGCAGGAAGGGGAACCGGTGGCTGAGCGGACAGAACACTGGACGCATGATCCTGTGGTCCCGGGTTCGATCCCGGGCGCCGGCGAGAAACAATGGGCAGTATTTCTTTCACCCTGATGCACCTGTTACCTAGCAGTAAAATAGGTACCTGGGTGTTAGTCAGCTGTCACGGGCTGCTTCCTGGGGGGTGGATGCCTGGTTAAGGACCGGGCCGCGGGGACATTAAGCCCCGAAATTATCTTAAGATAACCTCAAGATCTCAAGATAGGATAAGGATTTGGGATGGGACGGGAGGAATGGTTATCATTGTATACCCTATCAATTTCTCTGGGAATCTTGTATGTGGTGATCATGTCTTCTCTAACTCTTCCGTCTTCCAATGACGTGAGGTTAAGATCCCGTAGTCTCTTCTCGTAGTTCATACTCCTCAGCTCGGGTTCTAGTCTGGTGGCATACCTTTGATCCTTCTCCAATTTAGTCTTGTGTTTGACTAGACTCCATGCAGGAGCTGCATGCTCCAGGATTGGTCTGACGTATGTGGCATACAAGGTTCTGAATGATTCCTTACGCAAATTGTTCTAAAGGCTGTTTTTATGTTGGCCAACCTGGCATATACAGATGGCATATGGCATATGGCATATGGCATATGGCATATACAGAGCCTGGATACAGGGGAGATACCAGCAGCACTTAAATCTGCAGATATAGCTCCGTTGCACAAGGGGGGAGTAAAGCCTTGGCAAAAAATTATAGGCCAGTTGCACTAACATCACACATAATAGAAGTGTTTGAAAGAGTGATTAGGAATCAAATTTCTAGTTTTATGGAAAACAATGAATTGCACAATCCAGGACAACATGGATTTAGAGCGGGAAGATCCTGTCTGTCACAGTTACTCAACCACTATGACAAAATCACAGAAGCCCTAGAAGAAAAGCAAAATGCAGATGTTGTATACACAGACTTTGCAAAGGCGTTCGACAAATGTGACCATGGGGTGATAGCTCACAAAATGAGGTCAATGGGAATAACTGGAAAAGTAGGACGCTGGATACTCAATTTCCTGTCGAACAGAACACAAAGAGTAACAGTCAATCAGATAAAATCGAGTCCAAGCGATGTTAAAAGCTCTGTACCTCAAGGTACAGTCCTTGCACCGCTACTGTTCCTTATTCTCATATCTGATATAGACAAAAATACACGCCACAGCTTCGTGTCGTCCTTTGCAGATGACACAAAAATCAGCATGAAAATTACCTCTGCTGAAGACATTGAAAAACTACAAGCAGATGTCAACAAAGTTTTTGATTGGGCAGCAGAAAATAACATGATGTTTAACAGTGATAAATTTCAGGTACTCAGGTACGGCAAAAATGAGGATCTGAAACATAATACAGGGTACAAAACACAATCGAATCTTCCCATAGTAGGAAAACAGCATGTCAAGGATTTGGGAATAATGATGTCCGACGATCTAACGTTTAGGGAGCATAACCAAGCAAATATCGCGTCAGCCAGAAAAATGATCGGATGGATTACGAGAACTTTCAAATCCAGGGATCCCATCACAATGGTTGTACTCTTCAAGTCACTTGTGCTGTCCCGTCTCGAGTACTGCTCAGTACTCACTTCCCCCTTCAGAGCAGGAGAGATTGCTGAAATAGAGGGAATACAGAGAACATATACGGCACGCATAGACGAGATAAAACACCTAAATTATTGGGATCGTCTCAAAGCTCTCCAAATGTACTCTCTAGAAAGGAGACGAGAGAGATACCAAATAATATACACATGGAAAATACTGGAGGGTCAGGTCCCAAATCTACACAGTAAAATAACAACGTACTGGAGTGAACGATATGGAAGAAAATGCAAGATTGAACCTGTGAAGAGCAGAGGTGTCATAGGCGCAATCAGAGAGCACTGTATAAACATCAGAGGTCCGCGGTTGTTCAACGTCCTCCCAGCGAGAATAAGAAATATTGCCGGAACAACCGTGGACATCTTCAAGAGAAAACTGGACGGTTTTCTAAGAGAAGTTCCGGATCAGCCGGGCTGTGGTGGGTACGTGGCCCTGCGGGCCGCTCCAAGCAACAGCCTGGTGGACCAAACTCTCACAAGTCAAGCCTGGCCTGCGGGCCGCTCCAAGCAACAGCCTGGTGGACCAAACTCTCACAAGTCGAGCCTGGCCTCGGGCCGGGCTTGGGGAGTAGAAGAACTCCCAGAACCCCATCAACCAGGTATCAACCAGGTATATGTAGCTAATATTATCTCTATGGCGTCTGTGTTTGTCTGTGTCTGTGTCCGTCTGTCTGTCTCTGTCTCTCTCTGTCTCTGTCTGTGTCTGTCAGTCTGTGTCCGTCTGTGTGTGTCTCTGTCTGTGTCTGTCAGTCTGTGTCCGTCTGTGTGTGTCTCTGTCTGTCTCTGTCAGTCTGTGTCCGTCTGTGTGTGTCTCTGTCTGTGTCTGTCAGTCTGTGTCCGTCTGTGTCCGTCTCTGTCTGTGTGTCTCGGTGTCTAGAAAATAATATTCACGTTTAACCAAATTCGGTGCTCATGTGCATTTTATTTCTTGCAGGTAAGTGTGTGTGGGGAAGGTGTGTGCGGTATAGGTGTGCAGGTAGGTGTGCTGGGCAGGTGTGGCACAGGTAAGGTCAGGTGTGTGGCGGTGCTCGCGAGAGCTCCTCACCAAGCAAACAGCTAAAATTTTTCTTTGAATAACTAACTAACAGAAGATATGTAATTTTTTCCCATTACATCACTCTATGTGTCCCCATGTCTCACCCCCATGGTCCCCGTGTCCCCATGTCTCACCACCAAGGTTCCCGTGTCCCCATGTCTCACCACCATGGTTCCCGTGTCCCCATGTCTCACCCCCATGGTCCCCGTGTCCCCATGTCTCACCCCCATGGTCCCCGTGTCCCCATGTCTCACCACCATGGTCCCCGTGTCCCCATGTCTCACCACCATGGTCCCCGTGTCCCCATGTCTCACCCCCATGGTCCCCGTGTCCCCATGTCTCACCACCATGGTCCCCGTGTCCCCATGTCTCACCACCATGGTTCCCGTGTCCCCATGTCTCACCACCATGGTCCCCATGTCTCACCACCATGGTCCCCATGTCTCACCACCATGGTCCCCATGTCTCACCACCATGGTCCCCATGTCTCACCACCATGGTTCCCGTGTCCCCATGTCTCACCACCATGGTCCCCATGTCTCACCACCATGGTCCCCATGTCTCACCACCATGGTCCCCATGTCTCACCACCATGGTCCCCATGTCTCACCACCATGGTCCCCATGTCTCACCACCATGGTCCCCATGTCTCACCACCATGGTCCCCATGTCTCACCACCATGGTCCCCATGTCTCACCACCATGGTCCCCATGTCTCACCACCATGGTCCCCATGTCTCACCACCATGGTCCCCATGTCTCAACACCATGGTCCCCGTGTCTCACCACCATGGTCCCCGTGTCCCCATGTCTTACATGTACCATAGTGTGGACACACCTTCCTAGTAGCAATATTCATACAGACAAAGGTGTCTGACGGCCAAAGGTAACTTGCTATCAACATTAATATATTTAGAAATAAGATTTATGCCTACTGTGTAATTTTTGCATATCTGAATTTCTTGGGTAACCCATGTCTCACCCCTAGGGTACTGGGGCCCCTGTTTAGTGCTGGGGGGCCCCTGTGTGGTACTGGGGCCCCCTGTGTGGTACTGGGGGCCCCTGTGTGGTACTGGGGGCCCCTGTGTGGTACTGGGGGCCCCTTTGTGGTACTGGGGGCCCCCTGTGTGGTACTGGGGGCCCCTGTGTTGTACTGGGGACTCCCTGTGTGGTACTGGGGGCCCCTGTGTGGTACTGGGGGCCCCTGTATAATTCTGAAATTAGCGAGCGGGAGTGTCTTCACTCTGGGCAGAGATTTGAGGCCCACCAGGGCAGGGCCTTGCTTGGGGGCCCAGGATGTAGGCTTGAGATATGATTGGCAAAATTTTGTATAGTCCCGCCAATCGGAGCGTCAGCTGAGGTCACGTGACTCCCATGGGGGAGGAGCTGCGGGGCAGCTCATTGGCCCAGAAAGCGTCAGTGTGAACTGAGAGCTGGATGAGGACAGACGTACTGTGAGGCGTTCCTTATTTAGCAAAGATTTATCGCCCGAAGTCCAGACTTGAAGAGTGTGAAGCGTCGTGTCGAGGTGAGGCAACACAAGAGAAGTTTTCCATTCCCAGGATTTGTGTGTGACGAGTCCAGACACGTCTCAAGGGATACTAGTGGCTGTGGGTCCACTTTTCTTCGTGTCCAGGCGGTAACAAACTCCAGAAAAGGAAGAGAAAATACGATCCTCAGTAATAAGATGATGTCACCAACCATCACACTGTGGTGAAGACTGTCACAGGTGTGGTGAAGACTGTCACAGGTGTGGTGAAGACTGCCACAGGTGTGGTGAAGACTGCCACAGGTGTGGTGAAGACTGCCACAGGTGTGGTACTGGGGCCCCTTTGGCTAGGGGAGGGGATGGTGACGTCCTACCTTGAGGTGCTTCCGGGGCTTAGTGTCCCCGCGGCCCAGTCGTCGACCAGGCCTCCTGATTGCTACGTCACCCTCCCCTCCACTATCAAATGGGCACCCTCTTATTTTTGGTACCTCTCCCCCTGTCCCCCGTGTCCCCCGTGTCCCCCGTGTCCCCCGTGTCCCCGTGTCCCCGTGACACCAATACTCGGAGCGGCCAATATCGAGGGGTGGGACACGGGTGCTATCACCCTGGACCAACCCACGCCCGCTATCATGCCGCAATCTTCTGATCTTTATGTGCAGCTTCCAGCGATGATACGGCAGTGTTCGCCTGGCGTAGCTTAGCCAGGCGCTGGGCGGCAAGGTGCATATGTGGGCGTTAGTGGGGAGCTGGGACGCTATCGTTATTGTGAGTACTCTCCTCGTTATTGTAGGTACTCTCCTCTGTTTTTGTTGCTATAGTTCCCAGTAGCACTGACTATGGCGAGCCCGTATTCTCGTTACTATACTCTCCTCGTTACTACTGCTTGGTGACCTACTTAAGTTTCTCTCAAGTGTAAGGGAGAACTTCGGTTATCGTCACTCAAGTGTAAGGGGGAACTCCGGTTATCGTCACTCAAGTGTAAGGGGGAACTCTGGTTATCGTCACTCAAGTGTAAGGGGGAACTCCGGTTATCGTCACTCAAGTGTAAGGGGAAACTCCGGTTATCGTCACTCAAGTGTAAGGGGGAACTCCGGTTATCGTCACTCAAGTGTAAGGGGGAACTCCGGTTATCGTCACTCAAGTGTAAGGAGGAACTCTGGTTATCGTCACTCAAGTGTAAGGGGGAACTCCGGTTATCGTCACTCAAGTGTAAGGGGGAACTCCGGTTATCGTCACTCAAGTGTAAGGGGGAACTCCGGTTATCGTCACTCAAGTGTAAGGGGGAACTCCGGTTACCGTTCCTCGTAACTCACACCTCTCTGGGCCTTGTCAGGTGACAGATCTCCAGCTTCGTGTTATGTTTGTCACTGTATGCACTCCAACGCTGGCGCTGCATATTGCAGAAGTGGTCTTACGTACGTGATTGCCCTGAATTGTTCGTTATTCAGACTTGCGACGGCAATTCTTATTTTCGCCAAGCTGATATACGCAGCTGGGGACATGCTGGATAGGTGGTTCCTTGAGACAGAAGAAGGAGGTGGTTATAAATAGGGAGCTGCGTCGTATAGGCCAATAGGCCTTCTGCAGTTACCTTTATTCTAATATTATTATGAGACAGGTTTGATATGGTAGCAACTCCAGGGGCCAGTTTCACGAAGAAGTTACGCAAGCACTTACGAACCTGGGGCTAGATTCACTAAGCAGTTACGCAAGCACTTATGAACCGGGGACTAGATTCACTAAGCAGTTACGCAAGCACTTATGAACCGGGGACTAGATTCACTAAGCAGTTACGCAAGCACTTATGAACCTGGGGATAGATTCACGAAGCAGCTACGCAAGCACTTACGAACCTGGGGCCAGATTCACGAAGCAGTCACGCAAGCACTTACGAACCTGGGGCCAGATTCACGAAGCAGTTACGCAAGTACTTACGAACCTGTCCATCTTTTCTCAATCTTTGGCGGCTTTGTTTACAATTATTAAACAGTTAATGAGCTCGGAAGCACCAGGAGGCTGTTTATAACAATAACAACAGTTGATTGGCAAGTTTTCATGCTTGTAAACTGTTTAATAAATGTAACCAAAGCCGTCAAAGACTGAGGAAAGATGTACACGTTCGTAAGTGCTTGCGTAACTCCTTCGTGAATCTGACCCCAGGTTCGTAAGTGCTTGCGTAACTGCTTCGTGAATATGGGCCCAGGTCCTTCTGGCCGAGTTTAGTCCGTCCCGGCATCCTAACACACTCTTACATTCATGGTCTTGTTGACTGAGTTAGTCCAGTAATCACTTGCTCGTCCCTCCAGTCACTTTGTTCACATCTCATTGTTTCTTAGTATTGCGTGCGTGTACTCACCTAGTTGTGCTTGCGGGGGTTGAGCTCTGGCTCTTTGGTCCCACCTCTCAACCGTCAATCAACTGGTGTACAGGTTCCTGAGCCTACTGGGCTCTATCATATCTACACTTGAAACTGTGTAGGAGATGGGGGAGAGAGGGAGAGAGAGGGAGGGAGAGGGGGGGAGAGAGGGAGGGAGAGGGGGGAGAGAGGGATTGAGGGAGAGGGGGGAGAGAGGGAGAGGGAGGGAGGGAGAGAGGGAGGGGGGGCGGTGGAAACATTGAAGGGTAAAAAACATGAATGCCGATACAGAGCAAAAAAAGTAGGTAATTACCAGGGAGCCGGTGGGGGGGGGGGCACGGGGCCGGCTGCTGGCTGACAGTGAGGGCACGGGGCTGGCTGACAGTGAGGGCACGGGGTCGGCTGCTGGCTGACAGTGAGGGCACGGGGCCGGCTGCTGGCTGACAGTGAGGGCACGGGGCTGGCTGCTGGCTGACAGTGAGGGCACGGGGCTGGCTGACAGTGAGGGCACGGGGCCGGCTGCTGGCTGACAGTGAGGGCACGGGGCCGACTGCTGGCTGACAGTGAGGGGCACGGGGCCGGCTGCTGGCTGACAGTGAGGGCACGGGGCCGGCTGCTGGCTGACAGTGAGGGCAGGGGGCTGGCTGACAGGGAGGGCACGGGGCCGGCTGCTGGCTGACAGTGAGGGCACGGGGCTGGCTGACAGAGGGCACGGGGCCGACTGCTGGCTGACAGTGAGGGCACGGGGCCGCCTGCTGGCTGACAGTGAGGGCACGGGGCTGGCTGCTGGCTGACAGTGAGGGCACGGGGCCGGCTGCTGGCTGACAGGGAGGGCACGGGGCTGGCTGCTGGCTGACAGTGAGGGCACGGGGCCGGCTGCTGGCTGACAGTGAGGGGCACGGGGCCGGCTGCTGGCTGACAGTGAGGGCACGGGGCCGGCTGCTGGCTGACAGTGAGGGCAGGGGGCTGGCTGACAGGGAGGGCACGGGGCCGGATGCTGGCTGACAGTGAGGGCACGGGGCTGGCTGCTGGCTGACAGAGGGCACGGGGCTGGCTGCTGGCTGACAGAGAGGGCACGGGGCTGGCTGCTGGCTGACAGTGAGGGCACGGGGCCGGCTGCTGGCTGACAGTGAGGGCACGGGGCTGGCTGCAGGCTGACAGGGAGGGCACGGGACCGGCTGCTGGCTGACAGTGAGGGCACGGGGCTGGCTGCTGGCTGACAGGGAGGGCACGGGACCGGCTGCTGGCTGACAGTGAGGGCACGGGGCCGGATGCTGGCTGACAGTGAGGGCACGGGGCCGGATGCTGGCTGACAGTGAGGGCACGGGGCCGGCTGCTGGCTGACAGTGAGGGCACGGGGCTGGCTGCTGGCTGACAGTGAGGGCACGGGGCTGGCTGCTGGCTGACAGAGAGGGCAGGGGGCTGGCTGCTGGCTGACAGAGAGGGCACGGGGCTGGCTGCTGGCTGACAGTGAGGGCACGGGGCTGGCTGCTGGCTGACAGGGAGGGCACGGGGCCGGGCTGCTGGCTGACAGAGAGGGCACGGGGCTAGCTGCTGGCTGACAGAGAGGGCACGGGGCTGGCTGCTGGCTGACAGAGAGGGCACGGGGCCGGCTGCTGGCTGACAGAGAGGGCACGGGGCCGGCTGCTGGCTGACAGGGAGGGCACGGGGCTGGCTGCTGGCTGACAGGGAGGGCACAGGGCCGGCTGCTGGCTGACAGTGAGGGCACGGGGCCGGCTGCTGGCTGACAGGGAGGGCACGGGGCCGGCTGCTGGCTTACAGTGAGGGCACGGGGCCGGGTGCTGGCTGACAGGGAGGGCACGGGGCCGGATGCTGGCTGACAGGGAGGGCACGGGGCCGGCTGCTGGCTGACAGTGAGGGCACGGGGCCGGCTGCTGGCTGACAGTGAGGGCACGGGGCTGGCTGCTGGCTGACAGTGAGGGCACGGGGCTGGCTGCTGGCTGACAGGGAGGGCACGGGGCCGGCTGCTGGCTGACAGGGAGGGCACAGGGCCGGCTGCTGGCTGACAGGGAGGGCACAGGGCCGGCTGCTGGCTGACAGGGAGGGCACGGGGCCGGCTGCTGGCTGACAGTGAGGGCACGGGGCTGGCTGACAGTGAGGGCACGGGGCTGGCTGCTGGCTGACAGTGAGGGCACGGGGCTGGCTGCTGGCTGACAGAGAGGGCACGGGGCCGGCTGCTGGCTGACAGTGAGGGCACGGGGCTGGCTGCTGGCTGACAGAGAGGGCACGGGGCTGGCTGGTGGCTGACAGTGAGGGCACGGGGCTGGCTGGTGGCTGACAGTGAGGGCACGGGGCCGGCTGCTGGCTGACAGAGAGGGCACGGGGCTGGCTGCTGGCTGACAGAGAGGGCACGGGGCAGGCTGCTGGCTGACAGAGAGGGCACGGGGCCGGCTGCTGGCTGACAGGGAGGGCACGGGGCCGGCTGCTGGCTGACAGGGAGGGCACGGGGCTGGCTGCTGGCTGACAGTGAGGGCACGGTGCTGGCTGCTGGCTGACAGGGAGGGCACGGGGCCGGCTGCTGGCTGACAGAGAGGGCACGGGGCTGGCTGCTGGCTGACAGAGAGGGCACGGGGCTGGATGCTGGCTGACAGAGAGGGCACGGGGCTGGCTGTTGGCTGACAGAGAGGGCACGGGGCTGGCTGCTGGCTGACAGAGGGCACGGGGCTGGCTGCTGGCTGACAGAGAGGGCACGGGGCTGGCTGCTGGCTGACAGAGAGGGCACGGGGCTGGCTGCTGGCTGACAGAGAGGGCACGGGGCTGGCTGCTGGCTGACAGAGAGGGCACGGGGCCGGCTGCTGGCTGATAGAGAGGGCACGGGGCTGGCTGCTGGCTGACAGAGAGGGCACGGGGCTGGCTGCTGGCTGACAGAGAGGGCACGGGGCTGGCTGCTGGCTGACAGAGAGGGCACGGGGCTGGCTGCTGGCTGACAGAGAGGGCACGGGGCCGGCTGCTGGCTGATAGAGAGGGCACGGGGCTGGCTGCTGGCTGACAGTGAGGGCACGGGGCCGGATGCTGGCAATGTTAAGTCCCTCAATCCCACCGCCACCACACACCTTAATGAGTGGCTTAGGCCAGATGTGTTCTCCTTCACCGCCCTCCCTCCCTCTTCCTCCCTTCCTCTTCCTCCCTCCCTCTTCCTCCCTCGTCCTCCTCCTCCCTCCCTCTTCCTCCCTCCCTCTTCCTCCCTCCCTCTTCCTCCCTCGTCCTCCTCCTCCCTCCCTCTTCCTCCCTCCTTCTTCCTCCCTAGTCTTCCTCCTCCCTCTCTCTTCCTCCCTCCCTCTCTCCCTCCCTCTTCCTCCCTCCCTAGCCTCCCTCGTCCTCGTCCTCCTCGTCCTCCTCGTCCTCGTCCTCCTCCTCCTCCTCGTCCTCCTCCTCCTCCTCGTCCTCCTCGTCCTCGTCGTCCTCGTCCTCGTCCTCCTCGTCCTCGTCCTCCTCCTCGTCCTCGTCGTCCTCCTCCTCCTCCTCGTCCTCGTCCTCCTCCTCCTCGTTCTCCTCGTCCTCGTCCTCCTCGTCCTCGTCCTCGTCCTCCTCCTCCTCGTTCTCCTCGTCCTCGTCCTCCTCGTCCTCGTCCTCCTCCTCGTCCTCGTCGTCCTCCTCCTCGTCCTCGTCCTCGTCCTCCTCCTCCTCGTTCTCCTCGTCCTCGTCCTCCTCGTCCTCGTCCTCGTCCTCCTCCTCCTCGTTCTCCTCGTCCTCGTCGTCCTCCTCCTCGTCCTCGTCCTCCTCGTCCTCGTCCTCCTCCTCCTCGTCCTCGTCGTCCTCGTCCTCGTCCTCGTCCTCCTCGTCCTCGTTCTCCTCGTCCTCGTCCTCCTCGTCCTCGTCCTCGTCAGTGACGATGTTAAATTCAATTCCGGAGTCTTGCTGCTCTCTAATAAACTTTTTTTTATTCTTTCGAATTTCCTGAGGAGTTTTGTGGACCAAGTTTTGGATGTGGTCCATGGACCAGCTCGGTTCTTGTGGTCCATGGACCAGCTCGGTCCTTGTGGTCCATGGACCAGCTCGGTTCTTGTGGTCCATGGACCAGCTCGGTTCTTGTGGTCCATGGACCAGCTCGGTCCTTGTGGTCCATGGACCAGCTCGGTTCTTGTGGTCCATGGACCAGCTCGGTCCTTGTGGTCCATGGACCAGCTCGGTTCTTGTGGTCCATGGACCAGCTCGGTCCTTGTGGTCCATGGACCAGCTCGGTTCTTGTGGTCCATGGACCAGCTCGGTTCTTGTGGTCCATGGACCAGCTCGGTTCTTGTGGTCCATGGACCAGCTCGGTCCTTGTGGTCCATGGACCAGCTCGGTTCTTGTGGTCCATGGACCAGCTCGGTTCTTGTGGTCCATGGACCGGCTCGGTCCTTGTGGTCCATGGACCGGCTCGGTTCTTGTGGTCCATGGACCAGCTCGGTTCTTGTGGTCCATGGACCAGCTCGGTTCTTGTGGTCCATGGACCAGCTCGGTTCTTGTGGTCCATGGACCAGCTCGGTTCTTGTGGTCCATGGACCAGCTCGGTTCTTGTGGTCCATGGACCAGCTCGGTTCTTGTGGTCCATGGACCAGCTCGGTTCTTGTGGTCCATGGACCAGCTCGGTTCTTGTGGTCCATGGACCAGCTCGGTTCTTGTGGTCCATGGACCAGCTCGGTTCTTGTGGTCCATGGACCAGCTCGGTTCTTGTGGTCCATGGACCAGCTCGGTTCTTGTGGTCCATGGACCAGCTCGGTTCTTGTGGTCCATGGACCAGCTCGGTTCTTGTGGTCCATGGACCAGCTCGGTTCTTGTGGTCCATGGACCAGCTCGGTTCTTGTGGTCCATGGACCAGCTCGGTTTTTGTGGTCCATGGACCGGCTCGGTCCTTGTGGTCCATGGACCAGCTCGGTTCTTGTGGTCCATGGACCAGCTCGGTTTTTGTGGTCCATGGACCAGCTCGGTTCTTGTAGTCCATGGACCAGCTCGGTTTTTATGGTCCATGGACCGGCTCGGTCCTTGTGGTCCATGGACCACCTCGGTTCTTGTGGTCCATGGACCAGCTCGGTTCTTGTGGTCCATGGACCAGCTCGGTCCTTGTGGTCCATGGACCAGCTCAGTTCTTGTGGTCCATGGACCAGCTCGGTTCTTGTGGTCCATGGACCACCTCGGTTCTTGTGGTCCATGGACCGGCTCCACCTCGGTCCTTGTGGTCCATGGACCACCTCGGTCCTTGTGGTCCATGGACCGGCTCCACCTCGGTCCTTGTGGTCCATGGACCACCTCGGTCCTTGTTGTCCATGGACCGGCTCCACCTCGGTCCTTGTGGTCCATGGACCACCTCGGTCCTTGTGGTCCATGGACCGGCTCCACCACGGTCCTTGTGGTCCATGGACCACCTCGGTCCTTGTTGTCCATGGACCGGCTCCACCTCGGTCCTTGTGGTCCATGGACCGGCTCCACCTCGGCCCTTGTTGTCCATGGACCGGCTCCACCTCGGTCCTTGTGGTCCATGGACCGGCTCCACCTCGGTCCTTGTGGTCCATGGACCGGCTCCACCTCGGTCCTTGTTGTCCATGGACCGGCTCCACCTCGGTCCTTGTTGTCCATGGACCGGCTCCACCTCGGTCCTTGTGGTCCATGGACCGGCTCCACCTCGGTCCTTGTGGTCCATGGACCGGCTCCACCTCGGTCCTTGTGCAGTCTGGTCTCTCTCTCTCTCTCTCTCCCCTTTCCTCTCCTCCCCCCTCCCCACAACCCTGGAGTAAGTCACAGGTAGAGCCAGCAGTGCCACCAGTGCCCATAATGCCAGACCATTACCCCCCGCGGCGCGGCAAATATGGACCCGGGTGCCACTCTCGGTCGAGCTCACTTGGGCCCCGTGATTTAAAAAGGTTGTGGAGGATCAGGACGCCTTTACGCAGCCTCGAGTGCTTGTACTCGGGGCCCCCTAGTGGCTCCACACCCGGAGAGTGCTTGTACTCGGGGCCCCTAGTGGCTCCACACCCGGAGAGTGCTTGTACTCGGGGCCCCTAGTGGCTCCACACCTGGAGAGTGCTTGTACTCGGGGTCCCCTAGTGGCTCCACACCCGGAGAGTGCTTGTACTCGGGGCCCCTAGTGGCTCCACACCTGGAGAGTGCTTGTACTCGGGCCCCCTAGTGGCTCCACACCCGGAGAGTGCTTGTACTCGGGGCCCCTAGTGGCTCCACACCCGGAGAGTGCTTGTACTCGCGGCCCCTAGTGGCTCCACACCCGGAGAGTGCGTGTACTCGGGGCCCCTAGTGGCTCCACACCCGGAGAGTGCTTGTACTCGGGGCCCCTAGTGGCTCCACACCCGGAGAGTGCGTGTACTCGGGCCCCCTAGTGGCTCTACACCCGGAGAGTGCTTGTACTCGGTGCCCCTAGTGGCTCTACACCCGGAGAGGGCTTGTACTCGGGTCCCCTAGTGGCTCCACACCCGGAGAGTGCTTGTACTCGGGGCCCCTAGTGGCTCCACACCTGGAGAGTGCTTGTACTCGGGCCCCCTATTGGCTCCACACCCGGAGAGTGCTTGTACTCGGGGGCCCCCTAGTGGCTCTACACCCGGAGAGTGCTTGTACTCGGGGGCCCCCTAGTGGCTCTACACCCGGAGAGTGCTTGTACTCGGGGCACCTAGTGGCTCTACACCCGGAGAGGGCTTGTACTCGGGGCCCCTAGTGGCTCCACACCCGGAGTGCTTGTACTCGGGCCCCCTAGTGGCCCCACACCCGGAGAGTGCTTGTACTCGGGGCCCCTAGTGGCTCCACACCTGGAGAGTGCTTGTACTCAGGGCCCCCTAGTGGCTCCACACCCGGAGAGTGCTTGTACTCGGGGCCCCTAGTGGCTCTACACCCGGAGAGTGCTTGTACTCGGGGCCCCTAGTGGCTCCACACCTGGAGAGTGCTTGTACTCAGGGCCCCCTAGTGGCTCCACACCCGGAGAGTGCTTGTACTCGGGGCCCCTAGTGGCTCTACACCTGGAGAGTGCTTGTACTCGGGGCCCCCTAGTGGCCCCACACCCGGAGAGTGCTTGTACTCGGGGCCCCTAGTGGCTCCACACCCGGAGAGTGCTTGTACTCGGGGCCCCTAGTGGCTCCACACCCGGAGAGTGCTTGTACTCAGGGCCCCCTAGTGGCTCCACACCCGGAGAGTGCTTGTACTCGGGGCCCCCCTAGTGGCTCCACACCCGGAGAGTGCTTGTACTCGGGGCCGCCTAGTGGCTCTACACCCGGAGAGTGCTTGTACTCGGGGCCCCCTAGTGGCTCTACACCCGGAGAGTGCTTGTACTCGGGGCCCCTAGTGGCTCCACACCCGGAGAGTGCTTGTACTCGGGGCCCCCTAGTGGCTCTACACCCGGAGAGTGCTTGTACTCGGGGCCCCTAGTGGCTCCACACCCGGAGAGTGCTTGTACTCGGGGCCCCCTAGTGGCTCTACACCCGGAGAGTGCTTGTACTCGGGGCCCCCTAGTGGCTCTACACCCGGAGAGTGCTTGTACTCGGGGCCCCCCTAGTGGCTCCACACCCGGAGAGTGCTTGTACTCGGGGCCCCCTAGTGGCTCTACACCCGGAGAGTGCTTGTACTCGGGGCCCCTAGTGGCTCTACACCCGGAGAGTGCTTGTACTCGGGGCCCCCTAGTGGCTCTACACCCGGAGAGTGCTTGTACTCGGGGCCCCTAGTGGCTCCACACCCGGAGAGTGCTTGTACTCGGGGCCCCCTAGTGGCTCTACACCCGGAGAGTGCTTGTACTCGGGGCCCCTAGTGGCTCCACACCTGGAGAGTGCTTGTACTCGGGCCCCCTAGTGGCTCCACACCCGGAGAGTGCTTGTACTCAGGGCCCCCTAGTGGCTCCACAACCGGAGAGTGCTTGTACTCGGGGCCCCTAGTGGCTCTACACCTGGAGAGTGCTTGTACTCGGGGCCCCCTAGTGGCCCCACACCCGGAGAGTGCTTGTACTCGGGGCCCCTAGTGGCTCCACACCCGGAGAGTGCTTGTACTCGGGGCCCCTAGTGGCTCCACACCCGGAGAGTGCTTGTACTCGGGCCCCCTAGTGGCTCCACACCCGGAGAGTGCTTGTACTCGGGGCCCCTAGTGGCTCTACACCCGGAGAGTGCCTGTACTATGGGCTCCTCGCGGCTCTAAATTATTATTGCTGTAATAATAATAATAATAATATTAATCTACACATCAACCGACCCACATCAGCAGCATGTGAGTAACTAACACACAACATAGCTTTGTTGAACTAAAGCGAAGATCCTTCTGAACTTCGTTACGCACGAGAATAGCTTTGAAAAAGGTGAAAAAATGCCACAAGATTACTACCATCAGAGAATGCCCAAGCTGTTCTCCTAATGGGGTCAGGGGACGACATAACGAGGGGACTGTTACGGCCTGTTGTTACCCCTCACTTTCCCCTCCCCTGGCTCAGGGGATGTTTAGTTACACGTCCAAAAGGAAAGTTCAGTTTGAGGTAAATACTACCTAGCAACAGCTCCCTTTAACTGGTGTAAATTATCGCATTGGTGAAATGACATTAGTTATGGTGCCCCGTCGAGCTGGCTGAGGGCCGGAGGGCGGGCGTCCGGCCCCGTCGGAGCTGGCTGAGGGCCGGGGGGCAGGCGTCCGGCCCCGTCGGAGCTGGCTGAGGGCCGGAGGGCGGGCGTCCGGCCCCGTCGGAGCTGGCTGAGGGCCGGAGGGCGGGCGTCCGGCCCCGTCGGAGCTGGCTGAGGGCCGGGGGGCAGGCGTCCGGCCCCGTCGGAGCTGGCTGAGGGCCGGGGGGCAGGCGTCCGGCCCCGTCGGAGCTGGCTGAGGGCCGGGGGCAGGCGTCCGGCCCCGTCGGAGCTGGCTGAGGGCCGGGGGCAGGCGTCCGGCCCCGTCGGAGCTGGCTGAGGGCCGGGGGCAGGCGTCCGGCCCCGTCGGAGCTGGCTGAGGGCCGGGGGGCAGGCGTCCGGCCCCGTCGGAGCTGGCTGAGGGCCGGGGGGCAGGCGTCCGGCCCCGTCGGTGCTGGCTGAGGGCCGGGGGGCTGGAGTCCGGCCCCGTCGGTGCTGGCTGAGGGCTGGGGGGCAAGCGTCCGGCCCCGTCGGTGCTGGCTGAGGGCCGGGGGGCAGGCGTCCGGCCCCGTCGGAGCTGGCTGAGGGCCGGGGGGCAGGCGTCCGGCCCCGTCGGTGCTGGCTGAGGGCCGGGGGCAGGCGTCCGGCCCCGTCGGTGCTGGCTGAGGGCCGGGGGCAGGCGTCCGGCCCCGTCGGTGCTGGCTGAGGGCCGGGGGGCAGGCGTCCGGCCCCGTCGGTGCTGGCTGAGGGCCGGGGGGCAGGCGTCCGGCCCCGTCGGTGCTGGCTGAGGGCCGGGGGGCAGGCGTCCGGCCCCGTCGGAGCTGGCTGAGGGCCGGGGGGCAGGCGTCCGGCCCCGTCGGTGCTGGCTGAGGGCCGGGGGCAGGCGTCCGGCCCCGTCGGTGCTGGCTGAGGGCCGGGGGCAGGCGTCCGGCCCCGTCGGTGCTGGCTGAGGGCCGGGGGGCTGGAGTCCGGCCCCGTCGGTGCTGGCTGAGGGCCGGGGGGCAGGCGTCCGGCCCCGTCGGTGCTGGCTGAGGGCCGGGGGGCAGGCGTCCGGCCCCGTCGGTGCTGGCTGAGGGCCGGGGGGCTGGAGTCCGGCCCCGTCGGAGCTGGCTGAGGGCCGGGGGCAGGCGTCCGGCCCCGTCGGAGCTGGCTGAGGGCCGGGGGGCAGGCGTCCGGCCCCGTCGGTGCTGGCTGAGGGCCGGGGGGCTGGAGTCCGGCCCCGTCGGTGCTGGCTGAGGGCTGGGGGGCAAGCGTCCGGCCCCGTCGGTGCTGGCTGAGCCCCGGGGGGCAGGCGTCCGGCCCCGTTGGAGTTGGCTGAGGGCCGGGGGAGGCAGGCGTCCGGCCCCCCGGGGCTCCCCAGGCTCCTGGCGGCGTCAGAGAGCTGCCTGGTGCTGGCCAGCTGCCAGAATGGGTTATCACTGCTCTTCTCCGATGTATTATACAACAAAACCACCAGCAAGTATAAAATACACAAATCACACCTTGCAACATGTCTGACAACCTATACACACAAGGTTGTATGTGCAAAAAGTAACTATATACAAGAGAGAGATATCGGGAAGATGTATTATTGATATATAGAGAGGTATGTGCAGCAATGATATTGAACACGGCTGTTCAATATCCTCCCAGAAAGCATTCAAAATATTGCTGGAATAAAGGTGGATGTCTTCAAGAAGCATTTAGACAAGTTTTTGCAAGAGGTGGCTGACCAACCAGGCTGTAGTGGGCCTGCGGGCCGCGCCAAGCTACAGCCTGTTGGACAAAGTTATCACAAGGTGACAGGCGCTAGCTGGCGCCACAGGTGTAAGTTGGTGCCACAGGTGCAAGTTGGCGCCACAGGTGCAAGTTGGCGCCACAGGTGCAAGTTGGCGCCACAGGTGCAAGTTGATGCCACAGGTGCTAGTTGGCGCCACAGGTGCAAGTTGATGCCACAGGTGCTAGTTGGCGCCACAGGTGCAATTTGGCGCCACAGCACTTACGAACCTGTCCATCTTTTCTCAATCTTTGGCGGCTTTGTTTACAATTATTAAACAGTTAATGAGCTCGGAAGCACCAGGAGGCTGTTTATAACAATAACAACAATTGATTGGCAAGTTTTCATGCTTGTAAACTGTTTAATAAATGTAACCAAAGCCGCCAAAGATTGAGGAAAGATGTACACGTTCGTAAGTGCTTGCGTAACTGCTTCGTGAATCTGGCTCCTGAAACGTACGGACTGAAGCTGTTGAACGCTTTATTTTTTGCTAATTGAGTTTTTAGAGAGATTACTGGAGTGCGTGCAAAATGTGAGGATCAGGTCGGCATGTAACAATGCCTTTATACTGGTTATGTTTGATTCAGAAGGTTGTTAAGTAATCCCAAGAAGCTCCCTGGACGGTGATTGGATAGTTCTCTCTTGAACACTGTGAGGGGTCGGCCAGTTATGTCCCTTATGTGTAGTGGAAGCGTGTTGAACAGTCTCGGGCCTCTGATGTTGATAGTTCTCTCTTGAACACTGTGAGGGGTCGGCCAGTTATGTCCCTTATGTGTAGTGGAAGCGTGTTGAACAGTCTCGGGCCTCTGATGTTGATAGTTCTCTCTTGAACACTGTGAGGGGTCGGCCAGTTATGTCCCTTATGTGTAGTGGAAGCGTGTTGAACAGTCTCGGGCCTCTGATGTTGATAGTTCTCTCTTGAACACTGAGGGGTCGGCCAGTTATGTCCCTTATGTGTAGTGGAAGCGTGTTGAACAGTCTCGGGCCTCTGATGTTGATAGTTCTCTCTTGAACACTGTGAGGGTCGGCCAGTTATGTCCCTTATGTGTAGTGGAAGCGTGTTGAACAGTCTCGGGCCTCTGATGTTGATAGTTCTCTCTTGAACACTGAGGGGTCGGCCAGTTATGTCCCTTATGTGTAGTGGAAGCGTGTTGAACAGTCTCGGGCCTCTGATGTTGATAGTTCTCTCTTGAACACTGTGAGGGGTCGGCCAGTTATGTCCCTTATGTGTAGTGGAAGCGTGTTGAACAGTCTCGGGCCTCTGATGTTGATAGTTCTCTCTTGAACACTGTGAGGGGTCGGCCAGTTATGTCCCTTATGTGTAGTGGAAGCGTGTTGAACAGTCTCGGGCCTCTGATGTTGATAGTTCTCTCTTGAACACTGTGAGGGGTCGGCCAGTTATGTCCCTTATGTGTAGTGGAAGCGTGTTGAACAGTCTCGGGCCTCTGATGTTGATAGTTCTCTCTCAGAGTACCTGTTGCACCTCTGCTCTTCAACGGGGGTATTCTGCACATCCTGCCATGTCTTCTGGTCTCATGTGATGTTATTTCTGTGTGCAGGTTTGGGACCAGCCCCTCTAATATTTTCCACGTATAAATTATTATGTATCAATCCCGCCTGCTCTCAAGAGATTACAGATTTAGGCTCTTTAGTCGGTCCCAGTAGTTTAGATGTTTTACTGAGTGGATTCTAGCAGTAAAGGATCTCTGCACGCTCTCCAGGTCAGCAATTTCTCCAGCTTTGAAAGGTGCTGTCATTGTGCAGCAGTACTCTACTCTAGAGAGCACTAGCGTCTTGAAGAGTATCATCATCGGTATAGCATCTCTAGTGTGAAAAGTTCTTGTTATCCAACCTGTCATTTTTCTTGCAGTTGTGACGGCTACTTTATTGTGTTCTTTAAAGGTAAGGTCTTCCGACATGAGTACACCCAGATCCTTTACATTGCCTTTTCGTTCTATGTTATGATTTGCCTGAGTTTGTACGTGGTTTCCGTTTTTATATTTTCATTTTTTCCATAGCGCATGAGCTGGAACTTTGTGGGAGTGGAAACACATGGGAGTGTTAGTGTTATCACATGATTAACACCATGCTATCACACGATTAACACCATGTTATCACATAATTAACACCATGCTATCACACGAATAACACCATGCTATCACACGATTAACACCTTGCTATCACACAATTAACACCATGCTATCACATGATTAACACCATGCTATCACACGATTAACACCTTGCTATCACACAATTAACACCATGCTATCACATGATTAACACCATGCTATCACACGATTAACACCATGCTATCACACGAATAACACCATGCTATCACACGATAACACCTTGCTATCACATAATTAACATCCCAGGCTTCACTTCTGTTGAGTTTATATTTAATCTGGCGCTCGGGAGATGCCAGAGGTAATGACAGGAATTATTTAGTTGGTACACAATGTAATCCTTTTCCCCTAGTGAGTAGCTCATCTCTGCTGCCTCTACCTCCCCCAGTACACACTGGTCTACCACCCACCAGTACACACTGGTCTACCACCCACCAGTACACACTGGTTTACAACCCACCAGTACACACTGGTCTACAACCCACCAGTACACACTGGTCTACCTCACCAGTACACACTGGTGTACCGCCCGCCAGTACACACTGGTCTACCTCACACCAGTACACACTGGTCTACCACCCACCAGTACACACTGGTCTACCTCACACCAGTACACACTGGTGTACCGCCCGCCAGTACACACTGGTCTACCTCACACCAGTACACACTGGTCTACCACCCACCAGTACACACTGGCCTACCACCCACCAGTACACACTGGCCTACCACCCACCAGTACACACCCGCCTACCACCCACCAGTACACACTGGTCTACCACCCACCAGTACACACCCGCCTACCACCCACCAGTACACACTGGTCTACCTCACACCAGTACACACTGGTGTACCGCCCGCCAGTACACACTGGTCTACCTCACACCAGTACACACTGGTCTACCACCCACCAGTACACACTGGCCTACCACCCACCAGTACACACTGGCCTACCACCCACCAGTACACACTGGCCTACCTCACACCAGTACACACTGGTCTACCACCCACCAGTACACACTGGTCTACCTCACACCAGTACACACTGGTCTACCACCCACCAGTACACACTGGTCTACCTCACACCAGTACACACTGGTCTACCACCCACCAGTACACACTGGTCTACCTCACACCAGTACACACTGGTGTACCGCCCGCCAGTACACACTGGTCTACCTCACACCAGTACACACTGGTCTACCACCCGCCAGTACACACTGGTCTACCACCCACCAGTACACACTGGTCTACCACCCACCAGTACACACCCGCCTACCACCCACCAGTACACACTGGTCTACCACCCACCAGTACACACTGGTCTACCACCCACCAGTACACACCCGCCTACCACCCGCCAGTACACACTGGTCTACCACCCACCAGTACACACCCGCCTACCACCCACCAGTACACACTGGTCTACCACCCACCAGTACACACTGGTCTACCACCCACCAGTACACACTGGTCTACCACCCACCAGTACACACTGGCCTACCACCCACCAGTACACACTGGTCTACCACCCACCAGTACACACTGGTCTACCACCCACCAGTACACACTGGTCTACCACCCACCAGTACACACTGGTCTACCTCACACCAGTACACACTGGTCTACCACCCGCCAGTACACACTGGTCTACCACCCACCAGTACACACTGGTCTACCACCCACCAGTACACACCCGCCTACCACCCACCAGTACACACTGGTCTACCACCCACCAGTACACACTGGTCTACCACCCACCAGTACACACCCGCCTACCACCCGCCAGTACACACTGGTCTACCACCCACCAGTACACACCCGCCTACCACCCACCAGTACACACTGGTCTACCACCCACCAGTACACACTGGTCTACCACCCACCAGTACACACTGGTCTACCACCCACCAGTACACACCCGCCTACCACCCACCAGTACACACTGGCCTACCACCCACCAGTACACACTGGCCTACAACCCACCAGTACACACTGGTGTACCGCCCACCAGTACACACTGGTCTACCACCCACCAGTACACACTGGCCTACCACCCACCAGTACACACTGGCCTACCACCCACCAGTACACACCCGCCTACCACCCACCAGTACACACCGGCCTACCACCCACCAGTACACACCCGCCTACCACCCACCAGTACACACTGGCCTACCACCCACCAGTACACACCCACCAGTACACACCCGCCTACCACCCACCAGTACACACTGGCCTACCACCCACCAGTACACACTGGTCTACCACCCACCAGTACACACTGGCCTACCCCACCAGTACACACCCGCCTACCACCCACCAGTACACACCCGCCTACCACCCACCAGTACACACCCGCCTACCACCCACCAGTACACACCCGCCTACCACCCACCAGTACACACCCGCCTACCACCCACCAGTACACACCGGTCTACCACCCACCAGTACACACCCGCCTACCACCCACCAGTACACACCCACCTACCACCCACCAGTACACACCCGTCTACCACCCACCAGTACACACCGGCCTACCACCCACCAGTACACACCCGCCTACCACCCACCAGTACACACCCGCCTACCACCCACCAGTACACACTGGTCTACCACCCACCAGTACACACTGGCCTACCACCCACCAGTACACACCCGCCTACCACCCACCAGTACACACCCGCCTACCACCCACCAGTACACACCGGCCTACCACCCACCAGTACACACCCGCCTACCACCCACCAGTACACACCCGCCTACCACCCACCAGTACACACTGGCCTACCACCCACCAGTACACACCCGCCTACCACCCACCAGTACACACCCGCCTACCACCCACCAGTACACACTGGTCTACCACCCACCAGTACACACCGGCCTACCACCCACCAGTACACACCCGCCTACCACCCACCAGTACACACCCGCCTACCACCCACCAGTACACACTGGTCTACCACCCACCAGTACACACTGGCCTACCACCCACCAGTACACACCCACCTACCACCCACCAGTACACACCCGCCTACCACCCACCAGTACACACTGGTCTACCACCCACCAGTACACACCGGCCTACCACCCACCAGTACACACCTGCCTACCACCCACCAGTACACACCCGCCTACCACCCACCAGTACACACTGGTCTACCACCCACCAGTACACACCGGCCTACCACCCACCAGTACACACCCGCCTACCACCCACCAGTACACACTGGTCTACCACCCACCAGTACACACCGGCCTACCACCCACCAGTACACACCCGCCTACCACCCACCAGTACACACCGGCCTACCACCCACCAGTACACACTGGCCTACCACCCACCAGTACACACCCGCCTACCACCCACCAGTACACACCGGCCTACCACCCACCAGTACACACTGTTAAACACTGAGCATATATGCCGCTGGGTGAGTCGCTCTTGCTGTAAAAGACTCTGGAATTACAAGTGAATAATGCAAGCATTAGGGGGTCTCCCCCCCCCCTGTGTGGGGGTAGGGGGGTGGGGGTGAGAGGTCACACTGTGGGGGTGGGGGGTGAGAGGTGGGGGACGTGGGCAGCGGGTCACCCACCTGTCTTCACAACGTTAATTAAGAACAGGTGCGACACTAATTGTATCGTGGCCAGGTGTAAACTACTTTACCTGGGAGAGGGAGCCCCACGACCACACCTCTTTCCTCGTGTGTCTCACTCACACACACACACACACACACACACACACACACACACACACACACACACACACACACACACACACACACACACACACACACACACACACACACACACTTGTCTTGTGACCATCGTGTTGGGTGGACGTTGGGTTGGGAGCTCCTGGGTCACTAGTGGAGTGGGAGGGGTAATCAGGCAACTTCGAAGTGAAAAAGACTATAAGTGAATGTACAAGTGAATGAAAAAACCTTGGGTTTTGACCAGAGCCATAAGGTAGTGAAGAAAAACAGTTTAATTAGCGTAATTCAAAATAGTGAGGAAATATTGTGCAGTGTGGAAGCAGCAGACATCACCGACCTCTGACCGCGTGACCTCACCTCGCAGCAACCCTTCTATCACCACGTGGGACGACGATTGGAGATTCACTCACCTATTGTGTTGGCAGATTGTGCAAGGTATTGAGGAGCGCCTTTTTGGCTGGATTGTTACTGCAATGACTAGAAGGGGTTCAAGGTCAATCACCAGCAGGGATGAGGAGGAGGACAGATTTATAGACAAATTAATAGGGAAATTTGTAGAGAGAAGGAGTGATTGGTTGGAGGATCTAATCCAGGGGATTAAAAGTGAGGTATTTCAGCAAATACAGGATGCGGTAGAGAGGCAGAAACAAGAATTTATGCTCTATGTTCAGGAAGAGATTAGGAAGGGAAGAGAGGACTGGGAGAGGGAATGTGCTGGTATCACAAACGAATTAGGAAGGATTAGCAGCATGGCTAAGGATAGAGGAGTAATGGGGGATGGGTTAGTGACTGCGGTTGGGATGGGGAATCCCCAGGGGACAGGCTACCAGCATGACAATGAATTACTGAGGAGACGGTCTATTATAATACACGGATTATTCGAATCTAGGGCACCAACAAGACAAGAGAGAATAGAAACAGAAAAATACGAATTGCACGAGATATTGAGGTGTATTGGAGCAGAGATGGCAGAACGCGAGGTGGATATCAATCGACGGGTTGGACCTTACAATTGTACCAAGAATAGACCTGTTCTGGTGCAATTCTCCAATGAGGAGGCAGTGGAGTACATAATGAGGAGCAAGCATTTACTCAGAGGAAGTGAAACCCATTACAATGTGTTTATAGAGAGATTTATGACGAAAGATGAGCAAACAGCCCACAAAAATAGATGGCAACAACGACACCGAAATAGTCTCACCTCCCAGGTCACATCCCAGGTCACCTCCCAGGGCACCTCCCAGGTCACCTCCCAGGTCGCATCCTCCCCAACTCAGCCCTCCTATACATCCCCCCTGCCTCAGCCTCCCACAACCCCCCTGTCCCTTCCACATTTGCACCTCCACAACGATTCCCCTGCCCCTGCTACATCACACTTGTCAGCGACCCCAGTGGGTCAAGCCATGCCCTCCCCAAACCCACCTTCCCATCCCCCCTCCCCAAATACCCCTTCCCACTCCCCTGCCCCTTCTACCCCATTGACTTCAATTCCATCTACTCCATCCCAGCTTCCACTGCACCCCTCTTCCACTCACCCCCAAACCCCACCCAACCCTCACCCCTCCTATGCACCTCCAGCCCACATTTAACCCCCTCACCTTGTGACCCCCTAACACCTTCCCCCATCTCCCTCTTCCCCTCTTCTACCCCAAAACCCCACCTACCCCCGATTCCCCCCTAACTAATATACCCTCTCTTCCACTCCCAGCACCCATGCTCCATTCTCATCTCAGCTCTCCGCCCTCAGTATCCCTCTTCCCCCCAACCTCTCAACCTCTATCTGACTCTCAGTCTCACTCTATTTCTCAACCCCCCTATGCTATTCAGACCCCTAACTTTCAGACCCATTATGCCCTTCCTACCCCCCTAGATGCCCAGACCCCATTCGCCTACCAGGCACTCCCAGGCACCCCCCTAGCACCCCCCCACTCACCCCCACAGCCCCCACTTGCCCCCCAGACACCCCACAGTTTCCCCCCAGACCCCTGGTGAAAGGGGGAACTCTGACACCCGAGTTTCCAAGAAGAGTCTCAAGGTTTGGTACACCAATGCTGATGGGGTAGCCAATAAAGCAGAAGAGATAAAAGAAAGAGTTAGTGAGGCAGACCCAGACATAGTGGCAATAGTGGAAACTAAAATAAATGGCATGATCTCGGATGCAATCTTTCCAGAGGGGTACCAGGTGATAAGAAAAGAAAGGACACAGAGACAGGGAGGAGGAGTGGCACTACTAATAAAGCGGAAATGGAAGTTTGATGAGCTGGAAAATCCGGGTACCAATGAAAGCACAAGCTTCATACATGGAACTCTGACAGTGGATGGGAAGAAGATTGTAATCTTGATACTCTACAATCCCCCACCAAACAGTAGAAGGCCCAGGCAGGAGTACGAGGACAGCAACAAGACATGTATGGATGAACTGCAGAGGGCAGCAACTTTAGCGCATAGAATGAGAGCGAAGCTGCTGGTCATGGGGGACCTAAATCACGGAGAGATAAATTGGGAAACGAGGAATCCCCATGGCGGGGAGGAGACCTGGGGAGCGAAGCTGGTAGACGTTATTGACAGGAATTTCCTAACACAGCATGTGAAAGAAGATACTAGGGAAAGAGGAGGGGATACGCCCAGCCTATTAGATCTCATTATCACTCAGAATGTAGAAGACATCGAGCAGTTGGAACATGAAATACCACTAGGAGCTAGTGACCATTGTGTCCTAGTCTTTGACTACATGATGGAGCTTAAAATTGTGACCAAAGGACAAGAGGTCCGGGAAAGGAGACTTGATTACAGAAAAGGGGACTACAGAAGGATAAGGGACTACCTGGGAGAAGTGCAGTGGGAGGAAGAACTTAGAGGAAAAACAGTGCAAGGTATGATGAACCAAGTCATATTGAAATGCAAGGAGGCTGAAGATAGATTTATTCCAACAATAAAGGAAAAAAGCAGGAGGGAATATAATAACCCATGGTTTAATAGACAGTGTCAGGAAGCAAAGGTGAGAAGCAGGAGGGAGTGGAGGAAGTACAGAAGACAAAGGACAGAGGACAACAGGATTAGATGTAACAGAGCTAGGAATGATTACATTAACATAAGACGAGTGTCGGAAAGGAATTATGAGAACGATATTGCAGTCAAAGCGAAAAAGCAACCAAAATTACTACATAGCCATATAAGAAGGAAGATGTCGGTAAATGACCAAGTGACAAGACTGAGGAAAACAGAAGGGGCATATACAGAAAGCGACAAGGAAATCTGCGAGGTACTGAATGCAAAATTCCATGGAGTGTTCACAACCGAGCCTGAGCAGCTCCCATTGTTAGAAGAGATTACCCAAGATGAAAGACTATCGGATATAGAGGTGACAGCAGAGGATGTAATGAAACAGTTGACAACA
>NC_091234.1:18678999-18827707 GCF_040958095.1 Procambarus clarkii | reverse complement strand
CTCTCTCTCTCTCTCTCTCTCTCTCTCTCTCTCTCTGTCTCTCTCTCTCTCTCTCGCTCTCTCCCTCTCTCTCTCTCTCTCTCTGTCTCTCTCTCTCTCTCTCGCTCTCTCCTCTCTCTCTCTCTCTCTCTCTCTCTCTCTCTCTCTCTCTCTCTCTCTCTCTCTCTCTCTCTCTCTCTCTCTCTCTCTCTCTCTCTCTCTCTCTCTCTCTCTCTCTCTCTCTCTCTCTCTCTCTCTCTCTCTCTCTCTCTCTCCTCTCTCTCTCTCTCTCTCTCTCTCTCTCTCTCTCTCTCTCTCTCTCTCTCTCTCTCTCTCTCTCTCTCTCTCTGTCTCTCTCTCTCTCTCTCTCTCTCTCTCTCTCTCTCTCTCTCTCTCTCTCTCTCTCTCTCTCTCTGTCTCTCTCTCTCTCTCTCTCTCTCTCTCTCTCTCTCTCTCTCTCTCTCTCTCTCTCTCTCTCTCTCTCTCTCTCTCTCTCTCTCTCTCTCTCAGCCTCTCAAATACATACACAATCCCACACTGTCTTCCTTAAATCCACACAACTCCCTTCCCCTATCACCCCAAGTATCCCAAACTCCCATACAACCCCATTCCCCATCTCCCACAACTCCCAGAACCCCATCAACAGGTATCAACCAGGTAATCTCACCTGTGAGTATATCTGCCCCTCAGACTATAACTCCTGGAATATTATAATTCTGGGTATTACACGTTGGGTAATATTATCTATTCTTGCCCTAATCTCATCAGATTATATCATTCTGGGTAATAATCGTTGGGAATATATTCTTGCCCTAATCTCGTACGATAATAATTAAGCTGAATATACAAAGGAAAAATACATAAAAGCATTTACCTAAATTTGTTTTTCTAATCCCCAATCGGCAGAGGCATCTCTGAGGATTTGTTTCCCAATCACGCGGGTTTATTCTGATAGGGATAAAACCTTCCAACTCTCAGGCAATATAATCGGTCCCATTTTATGTATATTAACTAATGTGGGTGTTTGTTTTAATCTATTAGAATTGAAACTCTATTAGAAATATAGTTTTTATCTATTAGAAATTAAAAATTAGACACTCAGGACTAAGATTCAGCTCCTGGGGCCCAACTTCCCTTTTAACTGTCGTTCATTATGTAGGGAAATACAGAGAGGTATACCTTCAGAGGGATATGACCAGGGATGAGATAATAAGGGCAGCAGATGCAAGGAAAAGGTGCCCTTGCATCTGGGGAGTGGGGAACCGCACACCAGTAATTCAGGAACTCTCGGGGGGGGGGGGGGGAACTGCAACACAAGGAATCTGTTGGAGCTGAAAGTGACGAAGGCTGTTGGGCCTGACAGAATCTCACATTGGATAATAAAAGAAGGTCCAGAGGCACTGTGCCACTCACTATGGTCTATAACAGGTCACTGGAAACACGAGACCTACCGGAAAGTTGGAAGACAGCTAACGTGGTCCCAATATACAAAAAGGGTGACAAGCAAGAAGCACTGAATTACAGGCCAGTTTCCCTAACTTGTATACCATACAAGGTGATGGAGAAGATCGTGAGGAAAAGGCTCGTTGAGCATCTGGAGGGAGACAGCTTTGTAACACACCACCAGCAAGGGTTCAGAGATGGTAAATCGTGCCTCACAGGTTTAATAGAATTCTATGACTAAGCAACACAAATTAGGCAGGAAAGAGAAGGGTGGGCAGACTGCATTTTCTTGGACTGTCAGAAAGCCTTTGACACAGTACCTCACAAAAGGCTGTTACGAAAGTTGGAGCAACAGGCAGGAGTAGAAAGTAAGTGGATAAGGGAGTATCTAAGCAACAGGAAACAGCGAGTAACTGTGACATCAGAGTGGGTTGATGTCACCAGCGGAGTCCCACAGGGCTCAGTACTTAGACCCATCCTGTTTCTGATATATATAAACGATCTTCCAGAGGGTATAGACTCATTCCTCTCAATGTTTCCTGATGATGTAAAAATTATGAGAAGAATCAAAACAGATGAAGATAGACAGAGACTACAGGATGACCTGGACAGGCTGGAGGAATGGTGTAGAAAATGGCTACTAAAGTTCATCTTAGGAAAGTGTAAGGTAATGAAATTAGGCGAAGGGAGCAGAAGGCTGAACACAAGGTACCATCCGGGAGGTGAAATCCTGCAAGAGTCAAATAGAGAGAAAGATCTGGGGGTTGATATCACACCGAACCTGTCCCCAGAGGCCCACATCAAAAGGATATCATCAGCGGCATATGCTAGCCTGGCCAACATAAGAACTGCCTTTAGAAACTTGTGTAAGGAATCGTTCAGGGCCCTATATACGACGTATGTCAGACCAATTCTGGAATATGCAACTCCAGCCTGGATTCAATACCTAGTTAAGCACAAAACAAAGTTAGAGAAGATTCAGGGATATGTCACCTGACTCGTCCCAGAACTGAGAGGTATGAGCTACGAGAAAAGGCTAAAGGAGCTGAACCTCACGTCCCTAGAAAACAGAAGAGTAAGGGGAGACATGATAACCACCTACAAAATTCTCAGGGGGAATTGACAGGATGAACAAAGACAAACTTTTCACCACGGGTGGGACACGAACAAGGGGACACAGGTGGAAACTGAGTACCCAGATGAGCCACAGAGACGTTAGAAAGAACTTTTTCAGTATCAGGGTAGTTAACAGGTGGAATGCATTAGGCAGTGATGTGGTGGAGGCTGACTCCATACACAATTTCAAATGCAGATATGATAGATCCCAGTAGGCTCAGGAACCTGTACACCTGTTGATTGACGGTTGAGAGGCGGGACCAAAGAGCCAGAGCTCAACCCCCGCAAGCACAACTAGGTGAGTAAACACAAGCAGGGAACGCTTAAAGTTTTATCCGTTCGAGGAGATATGTAAATTTTTAAATGGATTTCCCATGTAATATCCTAATCTCATTTGGTGGATGGTCAGGAGCCAGCCAGGCAGGCAGGTGGGTATGGTCAGCCAGGCAGGTGGGTATGGTCAGCCAGGCAGGTGGGTATGGTCAGCCAGCCAGGTGGGTATGGTCAGCCAGGCAGGTGGGTATGGTCAGCCAGCCAGTGGGTATGGTCAGCCAGGCAGGTGGGTATGGTCAGCAGCCGGTTGGTATAGGTCAGCCAGGCAGGTGGGTATGGTCAGCCAGCCAGGTGGGTATGGTCAGCCAGGCAGGTGGGTATGGTCAGCCAGGCAGGTGGGTATGGTCAGCCAGCCAGGTGGGTATGGTCAGCCAGCCAGGTGGGTATGGTCAGCCAGCCAGGTGGGTATGGTCAGCCAGCCAGGTGGGTATGGTCAGCCAGGCAGGTGGGTATGGCCAGCCAGGTGGGTGGGTATGGTCAGCCAGCCAGGTGGGTATGGTCAGCCAGGTGGGTGGGTATGGTCAGCCAGCCAGGTGGGTATGGTCAGCCAGGCAGGTGGGTATGGTCAGCCAGGCAGGTGGGTATGGTCAGCCAGCCAGGTGGGTATGGTCAGCCAGCCAGGTGGGTATGGTCAGCCAGGCAGGTGGGTATGGTCAGCCAGGCAGGTGGGTATGGTCAGCCAGGCAGGTGGGTATGGTCAGCCAGCCAGGTGGGTATGGTCAGCCAGCCAGGTGGGTATGGTCAGCCAGCCAGGTGGGTATGGTCAGCCAGGCAGGTGGGTATGGTCAGCCAGGCAGGTGGGTATGGTCAGCCAGCCAGGTGGGTATGGTCAGCCAGCCAGGTGGGTATGGTCAGCCAGCCAGGTGGGTATGGTCAGCCAGGCAGGTGGGTATGGTCAGCCAGGCAGGTGGGTATGGTCAGCCAGCCAGGTGGGTATGGTCAGCCAGCCAGGTGGGTATGGTCAGCCAGCCAGGTGGGTATGGTCAGCCAGGCAGGTGGGTATGGTCAGCCAGGTGGGTGGGTATGGTCAGCCAGCCAGGTGGGTATGGTCAGCCAGCCAGGTGGGTATGGTCAGCCAGGTGGGTATGGTCAGCCAGCCAGGTGGGTATGGTCAGCCAGCCAGGTGGGTATGGTCAGCCAGCCAGGTGGGTATGGTCAGCCAGCCAGGTGGGTATGGTCAGCCAGCCAGGTGGGTATGGTCAGCCAGGTGGGTGGGTATGGCTGACCATACATCGTAGACCACCACTACCAGAATGAATGAGACATACGACAGCTGAGACACAACAGCTGAGACATACAACAGCTGAGACATACAACAGCTGAGACATACAACAGCTGAGACATACAACAGATAAGACATACAACAGCTGAGACATACAACAGCTGAGACATACAACAGCTGAGACATACAACAGCTGCGACACATACAACAGCTGAGACACATACAACAGCTGAGACACATACAACAGCTGAGACACATACAACAGCTGCGACACATACAACAGCTGAGACACATACAACAGCTGAGACATACAACAGCTGAGACATACAACAGCTGCGACACATACAACAGCTGAGACACATACAACAGCTGAGACACATACAACAGCTGAGACACATACAACACCTGAGACACATACAACAGCTGCGACACATACAACAGCTGAGACACATACAACAGCTGAGACACATACAACAGCTGAGACACATACAACAGCTGCGACACATACAACAGCTGAGACACATACAACAGCTGAGACACATACAACAGATGAGACACATACAACAGCTGAGACACATACAACAGCTGAGACACATACAACAGCTGAGACACATACTCCATCAGACAATAGACGTGAAAATGCCTCGAACGAGGACCAACCCGCTTAATTCCCTTCCATTTTACCCGCGACAAACACCTTCCGGAGCCCTTCGATGGGATCGCTCCTCCAGTCGATATCCTAACAAGAATTCTCTCCAAACTCTTATGTAATTCCGGCTTTTCAGGGCCGGAATTACTTATATATGTGTGTGTGTGTTGGGCTGTTATGGAGACCTTCAGGGCTTCCTTGTCCCTGAGAATTTGCTGGGTAGAGTCCCGTGAGTATGTTGGTATTATATATATATATATATATTTAATTCGCGAGGGTAATGGGAGGCTCGAACACCTGACCGCCAGCGTGAGAGGCGAGTGCTCTACCGACTGAGCCACGGGCTAGCATATAGTAAGGATTTCAGAGCCATCAAACCCCTGCTCAAAGTGGAAGTTTAAGCCTAATAAAGCACTAAGTCAGTTTTACTACATATTGTACTTGAAAGGCATATGAGGACAAAGAACTGTAAATACTTCACCCACGTACTACAAATACAATAATAATAACCTAACCTAACCTACTCCTAACCTAACCTAACCTACTCCTAACCTAACCAACATCTAACTATCTACGGAGGTCTAATATATAACAATAAACCAAAAAATAATTGAGAAAAATCTATTTTAATACACAATATATTCAAAATTTATGAGGGGGTGTCTTTGGGTGGGCCGCAGCTTGAACCACCCTAGCTTGAGGAGAGGTTGAGGTAAACATATCCCTGGACTGACCGGTGAGCATAGGCCTCCTAGCAACTAGTTTCTCTAGTAGAAACTAGAGAAACAACTAGCAACTAGTTTCTCTAGTAGCAACTAGTCGGTCCAACGACTAGGGCCTACAAAAATAAAATCCTGTTTCTACAATTCATTTTGAAGAGGTCAAACAAATTAAAAGGAAAATTTAAGTACATCTAGGCCTACTAGAGCATATATATGTACTATATTAGGCCTAAAATAGCATATATTAGGTCCAAGATTGCTTGGTTAGGCCAAGTTAGGGGTAAAAATATTACATTTCCAACTTAGAGATTTCAAGAGGCTACGCTGGAATTCATTAGGCTACACACTTATGCCTCAACCCACCTCAAACTTTTTTTTATAGGCCTATGTATGTAAAGTTTGAAGACTCTAGCAACCGAGAGCAATAAACTGACGCATCCGTCAACCATTTTTGAGAGGGGGGGAGAGGGTTTAGGGAGATTTTCAGGGAAATTATTGAATATGAATATTCAACTAGTCAAGCAATGTGGAGGACCCAAATGGCGCTGAAATACGCGAATTGCCACTTTGAACTGAAATGGCAAAGTGAAATGGCAACTGAAATGGCAAAGTGATGCCAGAAGTTACGTGTCTGAAAACTCTGGAATATCGTACTCTCGGAGACTATAATGCCACAAGGTGTTGAACTATAGTGCCACTATGTCAACACAACTATAGTGCCACGAGGTCCCAAAAATTATAGTGCCATTAGGTCCCACGAAATATATTGGCACTAGGTTCCAAGTAAAATATTGGCACTGAAGGTCACAGAAAACGATAAAGAAATTAGCGACATCCTAAAGGCCAGTAAGAGGCTATATTTATCACGCCAATAAACAACATGAAAGTGAAAGATCCGGACGGCATTTTCATGAACGATATCTGAGTATACTTCATCCCGATCTCCAGGTATACTCCGCCAGCCCGGTATCCCGGTATACCCCAGCCCAGTATCCTGGTATACCCACTCAAACTCGAGCACACTTAAACTCATAGGATATAAAACATTGTTATATAATACTACTCCGCTGCAGAGTAATGAATCAGTGTTATTTACCTTGAAAAAGACGCACTGAATATATTGCTTGAGTCTCCTTGAGTCGCCTCTTGTTAGTAGATTAATGCGAAGGGACAGTCAGCCGCTTGAGTGAGGGTTAGGAGGCAGGCCGGCAGTGAGGGAGAGAGCTTAGTATATGAGGGACGTAGGGAGGGAACTGTAGCACATGAGGGAGGGAAAGGAGGCAGACAGTGAGGGAGAGTGAGAGAGAGAGAGAGCTACCACGTGAGGGAGGGCGAGAGTGCGCGCGCTTTCCGGCCGATCAGCTGATGCAGGGCGGGCAACCCTTCCCCAACCAAACATTTTGACAGCATTACATTATTAACACCAATGTACGTCATTTTCCCGTGTGTTTATATATATATTCATATTAATTAATACTAATTTACACGTTTTATAACTGCCTGTTTATTGATACGAGAAGTACAGTGTTGCTTGAGAATAAGAAACAGTTGGTAATTGTTGACAATGAGGAACCCGACCAATCAAGTTTTGATCATAATTTGTTTCAGATAACATTATTAGGATTGTAATGACCAATATTGTTAACTCAAGAAACTATAGTTTTACAGGCGCTCTGATGAACACTTTTCGATGAATCTGGTGAGTAAACTCATCCTGTAAAGTTTGTCCTGGAAGCAGGGATTCATCCGGACCGAGGCTGCGAACCTCTACATAACATTTGGGAATTTTACCTGAATTTACCTGAGGGCCGCTAACACTCTAGTGGCCTCGATGAGGACAGGAAGCCAACGGCTTGTCAAAGGTCCCTTTCCCCCCCCCCTCATTTGTCCTCATGATAATAAATGGATATTTTTGGTTTCTTGGAAAAATTGTAATTTCATTTAATTGCTCAGTTATTAGTGGTATTATTTCAAACTAAGTTCAAACAACAAATTCCCAGCCGTCATATAATCACATTTTACAGAAAAAAAAGTAACAAATCTTTATATATACCAGAGAACTATAATTTCATAACATGAAAGAACATCAGTACACTTATTAAAAGCTATTTGAATTTTTTTTTAAAAATTGTTGTAATGAAGTTGTTGTAACTAACCATCAACTTAACTATTATACGACCCTCTGCCAATGTCGTAGAATCTCTTCGAAACCTTTTTTGTGTTTACTAGTAACAAGCACAAGAGAGAGATTTTAATATTAAAAAGCCTAATAACCTAGATTTTTTTTGCTTTTTAATGTTCTCACCCATGAATCCTCACAAACAGCATCCTCAAAATTCACTTCCATGAAGATTTCAATAGAAATTAGTACCATTTTGGGATCACTTGAACGTTTTAAGCGTATGTTGGATATGTGACTTGGGTTCCATACAATCAGTAGCTGCCGCGTATTGACCAATAGGTTTTCAGGAGTTTTCTCAATTATTATGTTCTATATTAAGGGGCTTCTATGAATGGGGAACAGTCTAATTACAGAAATTTCATCTGATTAACCATTTGTTTAATCAGTAATTTAAAAAGTAGCTATTAAGACGTTTCGTAGAATAGAGATCAGCAGCAGATCGGCCTTTACTAAAACCATACTGTCGATCACATGTTAGCCAAAGATGATTAGCAAATTTTATCATTTGCTGTGCGATTAGTAAGTAATTAACAAAAAAAGGCATGTTGAGAAATTATTGATTCTAGGTTTCTCTTTCTCTGTCTCTCTCTCTCTCTCAATATTTACCAATCCTCACCACACACACACATTAATAACAAAATTTATTAAAAACATATTTATATACAATGAAAGTTTTACGTGCAAAGGATTAGACAAACAGATAATATAAATTAATCCTTTTATTTCTTTATTTTTGTTATAAACTTAAAAAATGAGATATTGAACCAGTTCCTTCTCACAGGGCGAGGATATCATAGATATCCTTCTCACAGGGCGAGGATATCATAGATATCCTTCTCACAGGACGAGGATCCCATGGTATTCCCTTATACGGAACAAATAGTCCTCCGTCCGCGCCTTGTCCCTCATAACCTGCTCCTTAGGCATCCTCAGTCCGTCTCTGTCTGTCCCCCACTTGGCGCACTTTGCCTCATACCGCTCAATCCTCTTGCGGTCTCGGTGGAAGGTGGAGTCCGTGGTGGTGTCGTCTCTGATGTGGTCCTGTAGGCGGCGGAGCAGGTTGGGCAGGGATGGCCGCCACTCTTGGTTGGACAGTGTCGCCTCTTGGAACAGGTTCACTAGTACCGGATCTTTGGTACCTGTTACCTCTAGGATCTCCTGCATTAGACGGCCGTATTGGAACACGTCTGAGGAGAAGGTGCTGGGTTCACCAGCCAAGAGTTCTGGGGCGTAGAGCGGGTAGTCCTCGGGGTCACCTTTTGTAAGGACCACTTCACCACTCTTACAGGAGAGGCCGAAGTCGATCACACTAATTTTTGGGTGGTCGGGTGAGCCTTCAATCATTACATTGTTGGATTTTATGTCGTTATGCACATAGCCTTTTGTGTGGACATGTAATAATTTTAGGCCAATTTTAAACCCAATCTGCACTACGTCGTATCGCGGGTGGCATAAAATCTTATCCACGTTCGTGTCCCCTTTATAAGTGGTGAGGAGAGCTGGGCGGTCTTGAGACACCGCCAGTAGGAGGGGCGCGCCTCCAGCCCCCTTCAGCTCTGACAAGACGCTGGCTTCCCGCTTGAAGCTCTTAGCGGCCGATGCATGGTTGGCCACTTTAAGTGCGGCCTGCTCTCCGTGCCAGTTAACCAGGACTACTCTACCGTAAGTCCCGGAGCCAAGAGTTTTTATTTTCTTCCTTAGGAGCTGCGCCACGTCGTGAGCCCCAAGACGCTCCATTTTGCCAGACTAACTAGTCACATGGCCAGCTAGTTAAGCAGGTGCTAATATCCTAGATGCCAGACAATATAGTCAAGAGGATCACAAGGGCTGGCCAGAGGGGCAGGCAAGGGAAAATGTTCATGGTCCTCACACCATTTTGATCACCCGTCAACTTGTCTTAGCAACACCGTACACATTATTGATAGGACTTTATCCTCAACTTGTCAAGTGCAGTTTGACGGCGACTGTCAAGATGATTTTCATCTGAGATGGTAATGCTTTCTTCTGAGATGGTAATGCTTTCATCTGAGATGGTAATGCTTTCATCTGAGATGGTAATGCTTTCATCTGAGATGGTAATGCTTTCATCTGAGATGGTAATGCTTTCATCTAAGATGGTAATGCTTTCATCTAAGATGGTAATGCTTTCATCTGAGATGGTAATGCTTTCATCTAAGATGGTAATGCTTTCATCTGAGATGGTAATGCTTTCATCTGAGATAGTAATGCTTTCATCTGAGATGGTAATGCTTTCATCTGAGGTGGTAATGCTTTCATCTGAGATGGTAATGCTTTCATCTGAGACGGTAATGCTTTCATCTAAGATGGTAATGCTTTCATCTAAGATGGTAATGCTTTCATCTGAGATGGTAATGCTTTCATCTGAGATGGTAATGCTTTCATCTGAGATGGTAATGCTTTCATCTAAGATGGTAATGCTTTCATCTGAGATGGTAATGCTTTCATCTGAGACGGTAATGCTTTCATCTGAGACGGTAATGCTTTCATCTAAGATGGTAATGCTTTCATCTAAGATGGTAATGCTTTCATCTGAGATGGTAATGCTTTCATCTGAGATGGTAATGCTTTCATCTGAGATGGTAATGCTTTCATCTGAGATGGTAATGCTTTCATCTGAGATGGTAATGCTTTCATCTGAGATGGTAATGCTTTCATCTGAGATGGTAATGCTTTCATCTGAGATGGTAATGCTTTCATCTGAGATGGTAATGCTTTCATCTGAGGTGGTAATGCTTTCATCTGAGATGGTAATGCTTTCATCTGAGATGGTAATGCTTTCATCTGAGGTGGTAATGCTTTCATCTGAGATGGTAATGCTTTCATCTGAGGTGGTAATGCTTCATCTGAGATGGTAATGCTTCATCTAAGATGGTAATGCTTTCATCTGAGATGGTAATGCTTTCATCTGAGGTGGTAATGCTTCATCTAAGATGGTAATGCTGTCAAGAGTGACACAGTTTACAGAAGAGTAAGTTGTGAGTTTTGAGATAGTGAGGTAATTGTGTAAGTGAAAATGTTTGTGAGTGAATATATGGTCAAGATTATTATACTGACAGTGAAAGTATGAGAGTTAGTGGGACAGTGAAGATGTTGGTGAGTAGTGTGGTAGTGATGGTGAGTAGTGTGGTAGTGATGATGGTGAGTAGTGTGGTAGTGATGGTGTTGGTGAGTAGTGTGGTAGTGATGGTGTTGATGAGTAGTGTGGTAGTGATGGTGTTGGTGAGTAGTGTGGTAGTGATGGTGAGTAGTGTGGTAGTGATGATGTTGGTGAGTAGTGTGGTAGTGATGATGGTGAGTAGTGTGGTAGTGTTGATGAGTAGTGTGGTAGTGATGGTGTTGGTGAGTAGTGTGGTAGTGATGATGGTGAGTAGTGTGGTAGTGATGGTGTTGGTGAGTAGTGTGGTAGTGATGGTGTTGATGAGTAGTGTGGTAGTGATGGTGTTGGTGAGTAGTGTGGTAGTGATGGTGAGTAGTGTGGTAGTGATGATGTTGGTGAGTAGTGTGGTAGTGATGATGGTGAGTAGTGTGGTAGTGTTGATGAGTAGTGTGGTAGTGATGGTGTTGGTGAGTAGTGTGGTAGTGATGATGGTGAGTAGTGTGGTAGTGATGGTGTTGGTGAGTAGTGTGGTAGTGATGGTGTTGATGAGTAGTGTGGTAGTGATGGTGTTGGTGAGTAGTGTGGTAGTGATGGTGAGTAGTGTGGTAGTGATGGTGTTGGTGAGTAGTGTGGTAGTGATGGTGTTGGTGAGTAGTGTGGTAGTGATGGTGAGTAGTGTGGTAGTGATGGTGAGTAGTGTGGTAGTGATGGTGTTGGTGAGTAGTGTGGTAGTGATGGTGTTGGTGAGTAGTGTGGTAGTGATGGTGAGTAGTGTGGTAGTGATGGTGTTGGTGAGTAGTGTGGTAGTGATGGTGAGTAGTGTGATAGTGATGGTGTTGATGAGTAGTGTGGTAGTGATGGTGTTGGTGAGTAGTGTGGTAGTGATGGTGTTGGTGAGTAGTGTGGTAGTGATGGTGTTGGTGAGTAGTGTGGTAGTGATGGTGTTGGTGAGTAGTGTGGTAGTGATGGTGTTGGTGAGTAGTGTGGTAGTGATGGTGTTGGTGAGTAGTGTGGTAGTGATGGTGGTGAGTAGTGTGGTAGTGATGGTGTTGGTGAGTAGTGTGGTAGTGATGGTGTTGGTGAGTAGTGTGGTAGTGATGGTGTTGGTGAGTAGTGTGGTAGTGATGGTGTTGGTGAGTAGTGTGGTAGTGATGATGGTGAGTAGTGTGGTAGTGTTGGTGAGTAGTGTGGTAGTGTTGGTGAGTAGTGTGGTAGTGTTGGTGAGTAGTGTGGTAGTGATGATGGTGAGTAGTGTGGTAGTGATGGTGTTGGTGAGTAGTGTGGTAGTGATGATGGTGAGTAGTGTGGTAGTGATGATGGTGAGTAGTGTGGTAGTGATGATGGTGGTGAGTAGTGTGGTAGTGATGATGGTGAGTAGTGTGGTAGTGTTGGTGTTGATGAGTAGTGTGGTAGTGATGGTGAGTAGTGATGGTGTTGATGAGTAGTGTGGTAGTGATGATGGTGAGTAGTGTGGTAGTGATGGTGAGTAGTGTGGTAGTGATGATGGTGAGTAGTGTGGTAGTGATGATGGTGAGTAGTGTGGTAGTGATGATGGTGGTGAGTAGTGTGGTAGTGATGATGGTGAGTAGTGTGGTAGTGTTAGTGTTGATGAGTAGTGTGGTAGTGATGGTGTTGATGAGTAGTGTGGTAGTGATGGTGTTGATGAGTAGTGTGGTAGTGATGATGGTGAGTAGTGTGGTAGTGTTGGTGAGTAGTGTGGTAGTGATGATGGTGAGTAGTGTGGTAGTGATGGTGTTGGTGAGTAGTGTGGTAGTGATGATGGTGAGTAGTGTGGTAGTGATGATGGTGAGTAGTGTGGTAGTGATGATGGTGAGTAGTGTGGTAGTGATGATGGTGAGTAGTGTGGTAGTGATGGTGTTGGTGAGTAGTGTGGTAGTGATGGTGAGTAGTGTGGTAGTGATGGTGTTGGTGAGTTGTGTGGTAGTGATGGTATTGGTGAGTAGTGTAGTAGTGATGGTGTTGTGAGTAGTGTGGTAGTGATGATGGTGAGTAGTGTGGTAGTGATGGTGTTGGTGAGTAGTGTGGTAGTGATGATGGTGAGTAGTGTGGTAGTGATGATGGTGAGTAGTGTGGTAGTGATGATGGTGAGTAGTGTGGTAGTGATGATGGTGAGTAGTGTGGTAGTGATGATGGTGAGTAGTGTGGTAGTGATGGTGTTGGTGAGTAGTGTGGTAGTGATGGTGAGTAGTGTGGTAGTGATGGTGTTGGTGAGTAGTGTGGTAGTGATGGTGAGTAGTGTGGTAGTGATGGTGTTGGTGAATAGTGTGGTAGTGTTGGTGAGTAGTGTGGTAGTGATGGTGAGTAGTGTGGTAGTGATGATGGTGAGTAGTGTGGTAGTGATGGTGTTGGTGAGTAGTGTGGTAGTGATGGTGAGTAGTGTGGTAGTGATGGTGTTGGTGAGTAGTGTGGTAGTGTTGGTGAGTAGTGTGGTAGTGATGGTGAGTAGTGTGGTAGTGATGGTGAATAGTGTGGTAGTGATGGTGAGTAGTGTGGTAGTGATGGTGTTGGTGAGTAGTGTGGTAGTGTTGGTGAGTAGTGTGGTAGTGTTGGTGAGTAGTGTGGTAGTGATGGTGAGTAGTGTGGTAGTGATGATGGTGAGTAGTGTGGTAGTGATGGTGTTGGTGAGTAGTGTGGTAGTGATGGTGAGTAGTGTGGTAGTGATGGTGTTGGTGAGTAGTGTGGTAGTGTTGGTGAGTAGTGTGGTAGTGATGGTGAGTAGTGTGGTAGTGATGGTGAATAGTGTGGTAGTGTTGGTGAGTAGTGTGGTAGTGATGGTGAGTAGTGTGGTAGTGATGGTGAATAGTGTGGTAGTGATGGTGCTGGCTCTCTCTCACACACATATATCGACACACTCTAACAATATTTCACCCTGAGCGCTGTAATATGTATTTAATACACCATAAATTGTCCGGTGTTGGTCAGATTGGATTGGCGAGCAGTCCAACGCCTCTCAATGGCCAATATTTACGTCATGGCAACTCGGTCAATCTATGGCAACCTCCCGTGATGGAAATAAAATTGTTTTCACACATTTTTCATTCGCCAGGACAATGATATAGTTCTGTGTATTCCTGGATTATTGTGTATATATTGGCACGCACGTAAATTAGTTGTGTGTGAGTGGTGGTGTATTGTGCGTGTGCGTGTGCCTGATTGCGTGCGTGCATCTGCGATATCGCGACAAACCTATATAAACTTTGGAATGGACTATTTAAAACTAACAACCGCACGTAATCGGTACAATAAGGGGATTAACCTCATTTTGGGCGCAAGTTCTGAGCTTATTTGATGAAGAGGCACTCGTTGGCACCTAGCCTGGGTGGCACCTAGCCTGGGTGGCACCTAGCCTGGGTGGCACCTAGCCTGGGTGGCACCTAGCCTGGCTGACACCTAGCCTGACTGGCACCTAGCCTGGCTGACTCCTAGCCTATCTGACACCTAGCCTGGCTGACTCCTAGCCTGGCTGGTACCTAGCCTGGCTGGCACCTAGGCTGACTGACACCTAGCCTGGCAGACTCCTAGCCTATCTGACACCTAGCCTGGCTGACTCCTAGCCTATCTGACACCTAGCCTGGCAGACTCCTAGCCTATCTAACACCTAGCCTGGCTGACTCCTAGCCTATTTGACACTTAGCCTACCTGACACCTAGTCTATCTAACACCTAGCCTATCTGACACCTAGTCTATCTGACGAAGAGCGAGAAAAAATTATCGAGAAACTCTCCGAAAAATTAATCCAGAATTTCACATTTCATAGGCTTCGCTGCGAATTTCCGTCATACGTCAAAATATAACGGAACTACTAAGTGTTTTTTCGTTCCCTAGATGGCGGCAGTTACTTAGGTAGAACGGATAATATATTCATAAAAATTTGTAGTTGTAATTATGCTGAAGTGTTTAATTCCAGGAGTAGTAAGAATATATATATATATATATATATGCAACAATGATCACAAAAACACTGATCCAAGTATGCAGAATAACCACATATGAAAAATAGAAAATGCTTAACGCGTTTTCGGCTAATTCGCCTTCATCAGAGCAAAGTAGAATGATTCTACTTTGCTCTGATGAAGGCGAATTAGCCGAAAACGCGTTAAGCATTTTCTATTTTTCATATGTGGTTATTCTGCACATATATATATATATATATATATATATATATATATATATATATATATATATATATATATATATATATATATATATATATATATATATATATATATATATATATATATATATATATATATATATATATATATATATATATATATATATATATATATATATATATATATATATATATATGAGGTCTACACACACACACAGCGACACATTCCTCACAACAAAATTATATGGCGAATATTAGAAAATAAAAGTGATCATTTTAGTCAGACTCGTTAAAACTTTAGAGGCCGGAGTCCCAATAGTATAATTATCGGCCAATTAGAGCCCCAGAGTTCTGGTAGCCAATAGGAGGGGAAGAAGGAGGAGGAGGAACGCTCTTCCAGCCAATGAAAGAAGAGGAAGCAGATGATTCCTGTCACCTGGGCTCTAGGAGGCTCGAACTGTGAACCCCGTGCGTGTGAAGCCGAAGCTCTATCGACCGAGTTATTGAGTGACCTTAATAAGGAAGAGGATGAGCTTAGCCAATGAGGTTAGAGCATGAAGATAACGTAAGGATGGCATGCTGGTGTCTGGTTTATTAAATACAGACCATCCTTGATACAGGGATGGCTTCGGCGAGTGGGCTCTAGCTCTCAGGCCCCGCCTCCTGTTAGCAGCCTAGGATCTTTCCCTAGAAATAACCCTAGAATGACCAATTCTAGAGTTATTTCTAGGGAATAACTATTCCCTAGAGATAACTAATCAGTTTTTACATAGGTACCCCAATTACTGTCGAGTGAAACGAGGCGAACAATTACAAATTGGCGCCCAGTCAATCTTCCCTGAACGAGACTCGAACCCAGACCAAATCGCCAGGGCTGGCATTCACTTAGCAACCATTCCACTTCTGGTAGTAGCTTAGTATACAAAGCTTAGTTAACTTCTGTGACTCATTTAACCCATAATTAACTAAGACTATGATTACTGTTTACTTAAGGATTAAATTCACACTTCACAAATGTGCGGAGTGTGATTGACAAATGTGTCAATCAATTATCGGGAAGAATGTACGATTGCGAGTTACATGAAAGTAACTAAGCTATAAATAATTGTAATTAATAATAATTGTAAATAGTAATTAATAATTAATAATATTATTTAATAAATTAGTCCCAATTCAATACAGAGTTTTCTTCCAAGTACAAAAATTGTTAATATAAATACAAGGTAATAGATAGATCGATAAATAAATAGACAACTTTCAAATATTGCACCAAGTAATGGCGAGAGGAAAAAAACTAGACAATATACATTACATTTGAAATTTATAATGGATGAATGGTAATAAATTGGTGTATGTTTGTATGTATAACAGACAAAGTCCATTTAATGGCAGAATTTAGCCATTTTGTGTAAAAACTTTTATATCTCATATTATTAATTATAACAGTAATCGAAAAAAGTCATAGTTTGTATATACAAGAGATGAAACAGAGAGCCATGAGCTAGAGCGATGTGCCGAGTCCATAAGGAGGCCGAGCTTCCAGAAATACCTTCCTGTGATTGGCTGTTGCGGGGATTAACAACACTCTTTTATGAATATAATTTAAACTAATAAATAGGTCCTTGTGCACAACAACAAGATTGTTCTGAAAAAGAACTACAATTTCTGTTTTGCACCTGACAGATATATCCATCTAACTGAATAATTTACTCGAATAAGAGGGCAGAGCAGCGTATCATTATTTGTGTCAAGGCAACCGCCAATAATGACGTCACAAGTCAGGTAGCCAGCCCATTTTTATACAAGATATTTTATATCCTGCAATATTTAACTATCCTTTATGCCTTTGGTCCTGTAGAGAATTCTATTGCGAACACAATGATACCAAATTGAAAAACCTAGGACGAGAATTGAGGTAACAAAGTTGAAAAGATTATACACTTTTCAGAATTACCGCGCGCTTCTGCACCCGCCCTGGGTAGTGTGGGGTGTGTACGTCTGCTCAGAACATCAAAGTGTTAAGACCAGGAATTCTGTCTAACGAAGCTGCAAGCTAAAACACCGTTATCCTATAATGTTCATCTGTAGCTTGACCCTAAATACTCGTTTATTAAACGAATTTATTGTTAGAGTTCATTAGGAATCAACGTTGTTGAAGGCAGAGTTTCCAACAAATACCGTCCTGTGATTGGCTGTTGCGGGGAATGCCAACGCGTATATGAATAAAATGCAAAATAAGAAATAAGTCTTTTTGCTCAATAACCTTGTTGTTGTTGTACAAAAGAACAACAATTTCTGTTTTATACAAGACAGAAATTTCTATCTAAGTGAATAATGTAGACCAATAAGAGGACGGAGGCATATTGTATCGCCAATATTATTTGTGTGAGGCAACACCCTCTGATGACGTCACAAGTTAGGTAGCCAGCCCATGTTTCTGTAACACTCGTTACGTCCTGCAGTATTTAATTATCACTATATTAATACTTTTAAATACTTAACATTTCACTTTTAAAGTAGATTAAAGTTGAAGCAGAATGTCATAAGCAAGGATGTTGTGCTGAATAAAGATGATTTATTACGTGGCTGGAGCCTTTAGCTGATCCCTTCCTGTGATTGGCTGTTGTGTGAATGTCAACAAAGAATATCTACCCCCATACCATCTGTGGGCGGAGCTAGGAACCTCCTACCCGAGCACAACAACCCGCCTTATGGGTTGCTGTTCGGCTATTTGTAGTGCGTTGGAAAAAAACTAGATGGCGTTAGTGGTATTTTGTGGGGTAATTTGTTATAAGTGTAATTTGATGTCAACAGATGGCGTAAGCTGTACCTTATGGCCACTGTTGACCAGCCAGTTGATAGTGTTCTCTTCTGCCGACAGATGGCATCAGCTGTATCATTATTACTTCCGAATTCCCTTTTAAAAACTGATCTACAAATCCCTTGGCTTATGATAAGGTTTTATACCATTTATGATAAGTATTAGATAACTGGAGTTCTACAATTACTTTTATTTATCAACTGTTGAGGATATCATCATATAACGTCTGGTTAGGACGTACTGCTCTCGATTGATGAAGATTAAGCCACCCAAGAGGTGGCACGGGCATGAATAGCCCGTAAAAACTGCTCTCGTAATATTATTCAGGGGGGTGGGGGAACTATCAAGTGAAAGCGCCAAGCCATTATGACTATACAGCACCCGGAAGGGATCAGGATAAGGATTTGGGATGGGACGGGGGAAAAAAATGGTGCCCAACCTCTTGGGCGGTTGGGGATTGAACGCCGACCTGTAGGAAACGAGACCGTCGCTCTACCGTCCAACCCAAGTGGTTAAGCGTAATATTATTAAAACAACAATTTATGCATATAATAACAGCATTTCACACTAAAAATACTTGGATATATTGAAATTTGGTAGTGAATTCCAATCTAGGAATCTCCTATGACTAAACTGTACTTTTTAATCATTTTTATGTACTTACTACTAATTATTAAATTATTAAGTACTTACTATAATAATTAAATAAATTATTTTATTTAATATTTAAATTAAATGATAAAATGATAGGTAATAATAAATTATTGTGTAGGGGAACAGGCAGCCAGTGTATATATACATGTTAGGCTTATACTAAGGTGCCACAAAGGTGCCAAATTAAAGACTGGGTGCTGCCGGGGCGGACCCAAGGGCTGCCGGGGCGGGCCCAAGGGCTGCCGGAGCGGGCCCAAGGGCTGCCGGGGAGAGCCCAAGGGCTGCCGGGGAAAGCCCAAGGGCTGCCGGGGTGGGCCCAAGGGCTGCCGGGGCCGGTCCAAGGGCTGCCGGGGCCGGTCCAAGGGCTGCCGGGGCGGGCCCAAGGGCTGCCCATAGCGAATGATTTCATTCACCTGGGTTCTAGGAGGCTCGAACTGTGAACCCCATGCGTGTAAAGCCGAAGCTCTGCCGACCGAGCTATTGAGTGACCTTAATAAGGAAGAGGATGAGCTTAGCCAATGAGCTTAGAGCATGAAGATAACGTAAGGATGGCATGCTGGTGTCTGGTTTATTAAATACAGACCATCCTTGATACAGGGATGGCTTCGGCGAGTGGGCTCCAGCTCTCAGGCCCCGCCTCCTGTTAGCAGCCTAGGAACTTTCCCTAGAAATAACCCTAGAATGACCAATTCTAGAGTTATTTCTAGGGAATAACTATTCCTTAGATAACTAATCAGTTTTTACATAGGTACCCCAGTTACTGTCGGGTGAAGCGAGGCGAACAATTACAAATTGGTGCCCAGTCAATCTTCCCTGACCGAGACTCGGACCCAGACCAAATCGCCAGGGGATGTTTGAATGTATACCAGACAAAGTCCATTTAATGACAGAATTTAGCCATTTTGTGTAAAAACTTTTATATCTCTTATTATTAATTATAACAGTAATCGAAAAAATTCATAGTTTGCATATACAAGAGATGAAACAGAGAGCCATGAGCTAGAGCGATGTGCTGAGTCCATAAGGAGACGGAGCTTCCAGAAATACCTTCCTGTGATTGGCTGTTGCGGAGAATACCAACACTCTTTTATGAATAAAATTTAAACTAAGAAATAGGTCCTTGTGCACAACAACAAGGTTGTTGTGAAAAAGAACAACAATTTTTGTTTTGCACCTGCCAGAAATCTCCATCTAACTGAATAATTTACTCGAATAAGAGGGCAGAGCAGCGTATCATTATTTGTGTCAAGGCAACCGCCAATAATGACGTCACAAGTCAGGTAGCCAGTCCATTTTTATATAACATCTTTTATATCCTGCATTATTTAATTATCCTTTATGTCTTTTGTCCTGTAGAGAATTATATTGCGAACACAAAGATACCAAAATGAAAGACCTATGACGAGAATTGACGTGACCAAAGTGAAAGGAGTGTACACATTTTAGCGGTCTTGCATGCTCCAGGGTAACACACTCTCACTTCCTCTGTTTATTGCGGATAGTACGCTGGGCATTTGGACTTAATATGCCTTTAGTCCTGTAGAGAATTCTATTACGAACACAATGATACCAAATTGAAAAACCTAGGACGAGAATTGAGGTAACAAAGTTGAAGAGAACATACATTTTTTCAGAATTATCGCACGCTCCCACGGACTCCACAAACCCACCCAGGTTGTGGGGGGGGGGGCGGTGTGTGCTCAGAGTATCATAGTGTTAATTAAGACCAGGGATTCTGTCTAACGAAGCTGCAAGCTAAAACATAGTTATCCTATAATGTTCATCTGTAGCTTGACCCTAAATACTCGTTTATTAAACGGATTTATTATTAGAGTTCATTAGGAATCAACGTTGTTGAAGGCAGTTTCCAACAAATACCTTCCTGTGATTGGCTGTTGCGGGGAATGCCAACGCTTATATGAATAAAATGCAAAATAAGAAATACGTCCTTTTGCTCAATAACCTTGTTGTTGTTGTACAAAAGAATAACAATTTCTGTTATATACAAGACAGAAATTTCCATCTAAGTGAATAATGTAGACCAATAAGAGGACGGAGGCATATTGTATCGCCAATATTATTTGTGTGAGGCAACACCCTCTGATGACGTCACAAGTTAGGTAGCCAGCCCATGTTTCTGTAACACTCGTTACGTCCTGCAGTATTTAATTATCACTATATTAATACTTTTAAATACTTAACATTTCACTTTTAAAGTAGATTAAAGTTGAAGCAGAATGTCATAAGCAAGGATATTGTGCTGAATAAAGATGATTTATTACGTGGCTGGAGCCTTTAGCTGATCCCTTCCTGTGATTGGCTGTTGTGTGAATGTCAACAAAGAATGTCTACCAATGATATGCCATTTATTATGCACCCCATACCATCTGTGGGCGGAGCTTGGAACCTCCTACCCGAGCACAACAACCCGCCTTATGGGTTGCTGTTTGGCTATTTGTAGTGCGTTGGAAAAAAACTAGATGGCATTAGTGGTATTTTGTAGGGTAATTTGTTATAAGTGTAATTTGATGTCAACAGATGGCGTAAGCTGTACCTTATGGCTACTGTTGACCAGCCAGTTGATAGTGTTCTCTTCTGCCGACAGATGGCATCAGCTGTATCATTATTACTTCCGAATTCCCTTTTAAAAACTGATCTACAAATCCCTTGGCTTATGATAAGGTTTTATATCATTAATGATACGTATTAGATAACTGGAGTTACGCAATTACTTTTATTTATCAACAGTTGAGGATATCATCATATAACGTCTGGTTAGGACGAACTGCTCTCGGTTGATGAAGATTAAGCCACCCAAGAGGTGCCACGGGCATGAATAGCCCGTAAATACTGCTCTCGCAATATTATTCAGGGGGGGTGGGGGAACTATCAAGCGAAAGCGCCAAGCCATTACGACTATATAGTACTCGGAAGGGATCAGGATAAGGATTTGGGATGGGACGGGGAAAATGAATGGTACCCAACCTCTTGGGTGGTCGGGGATTCAACGTGGACCTGTAGGAAACGAGACCGTCGCTCTACCGTCCAGCCCAAGTGGTTAAGCGTAATATTATTAAAACAACAATTTATGCATATAATATCAGCATTTCACACTAAAAATACTTGGATATATTGAAATTTGGTAGTGAATTCCAATCTAGGAATCTCCTATGACTAAACTGTACTTTTTAATCATTTTTATGTACTTACTACTAATTATTAAATTATTAAGTACTTACTATAATAATTAAATAAATTATTTTATTTAATATTTAAATTAAATGATAAAATGATAGGTAATAATAAATTATTGTGTAGGGGGACAGGCAGCCAGTGTATATATACATGTTAGGCTTATACTAAGGTGCCACAAAGGTGCCAAATTAAAGACTGGGAGCTGCCGGGGTGGGCCCAAGGGCTTCCGGGGCGGGCCCAAGGGCTGCCGGGGCCGGTCCAAGGGCTGCCGGGGCCGGTCCAAGGGCTGCCGGGGCGGGCCCAAGGGCTGCCCATAGCGAATGATTTCATTCACCTGGGTTCTAGGAGGCTCGAACTGTGAACCCCATGCGTGTAAAGCCGAAGCTCTGTCGACCGAGCTATTGAGTGACCTTAATAAGGAAGAGGATGAGCTTAGCCAATGAGGTTAGAGCATGAAGATAACGTAAGGATGGCATGCTGGTGTCTGGTTTATTAAATACAGACCATCCTTGATACAGGGATGGCTTCGGCGAGTGGGCTCCAGCTCTCAGGCCCCGCCTCCTGTTAGCAGCCTAGGAACTTTCCCTAGAAATAACCCTAGAATGACCAATTCTAGAGTTATTTCTAGGGAATAACTATTCCTTAGATAACTAATCAGTTTTTACATAGGTACCCCAGTTACTGTCGGGTGAAGCGAGGCGAACAATTACAAATTGGCGCCCAGTCAATCTTCCCTGACCAAGACTCGAGCCCAGACCAAATCGCCAGGGGATGTTTGTAATGTATACCAGACAAAGTCCATTTAATGACAGAATTTAGCCATTTTGTATAAAAACTTTTATATCTCATATTATTAATTATAACAGTAACCGAAAAAAAGTCATAGTTTGTATATGCAAGAGATGAAACAGAGAGCCATGAGCTAGAGCGATGTGCTGAGTCCATAAGGAGGACGGAGCTTCCAGAAATACCTTCCTGTGATTGGCTGTTGCGGGGAATACCAACACTCTTTTATGAATAAAATTTAAACTAAGAAATAGGTCCTTGTGCACAACAACAAGGTTGTTGTGAAAAAGAACAACAATTTTTGTTTTGCACCTGCCAGAAATCTCCATCTAACTGAATAATTTACTCGAATAAGAGGGCAGAGCAGAGTATCATTATTTGTGTCAAGGCAACCGCCAATAATGACGTCACAAGTCAGGTAGCCAGTCCCATTTTTATATAACATCTTTTATATCCTTGCATTATTTAATTATCCTTTATGTCTTTTGTCCTGTAGAGAATTATATTGCGAACACAATGATACCAAAATGAAAGACCTATGACGAGAATTGACGTGACCAAAGTGAAAGGAGTGTACACATTTTAGCGGTCTTGCATGCTCCAGGGTAACACACTCTCACTTCCTCTGTTTATTGCGGATAGTACGCTGGGCATTTGGACTTAATATGCCTTTAGTCCTGTAGAGAATTCTATTACGAACACAATGATACCAAATTGAAAAACCTAGGACGAGAATTGAGGTAACAAAGTTGAAGAGAACATACATTTTTTCAGAATTATCGCACGCTCCCACGGACTCCACAAACCCACCCAGGTTGTGGGGGGGGGGGGCGGTGTGTGCTCAGAGTATCATAGTGTTAATTAAGACCAGGGATTCTGTCTAACGATGCTGCAAGCTAAAACATAGTTATCCTATAATGTTCATCTGTAGCTTGACCCTAAATACTCGTTTATTAAACGGATTTATTATTAGAGTTCATTAGGAATCAACGGTGTTGAAGGCAGAGTTTCCAACAAATACCTTCCTGTGATTGGCTGTTGCGGGGAATGCCAACGCTTATATGAATAAAATGCAAAATAAAAAATACGTCCTTTTGCTCAATAACCTTGTTGTTGTTGTACAAAAGAATAACAATTTCTGTTATATACAAGACAGAAATTTCCATCTAAGTGAATAATGTAGACCAATAAGAGGACGGAGGCATATTGTATCGCCAATATTATTTGTGTGAGGCAACACCCTCTGATGACGTCACAAGTTAGGTAGCCAGCCCATGTTTCTGTAACACTCGTTACGTCCTGCAGTATTTAATTATCACTATATTAATACTTTTAAATACTTAACATTTCACTTTTATAGTAGATTAAAGTTGAAGCAGAATGTCATAAGTAAGGATGTTGTGCTGAATAAAGATGATTTATTACGTGGCTGGAGCCTTTAGCTGATCCCTTCCTGTGATTGGCTGTGGTGTGAATGTCAACAAAGAATGATATGCCATTTATTATGCACCCCATACCATCTGTGGGCGGAGCTTGGAACCTCCTACCCGAGCACAACAACCCGCCTTATGGGTTGCTGTTTGGCTATTTGTAGTGCGTTGGAAAAAAACTAGATGGCATTAGTGGTATTTTGTAGGGTAATTTGTTATAAGTGTAATTTGATGTCAACAGATGGCGTAAGCTGTACCTTATGGCTACTGTTGACCAGCCAGTTGATAGTGTTCTCTTCTGCCGACAGATGGCATCAGCTGTATCATTATTACTTCCGAATTCCCTTTTAAAAACTGATCTACAAATCCCTTGGCTTATGATAAGGTTTTATATCATTAATGATACGTATTAGATAACTGGAGTTACGCAATTACTTTTATTTATCAACAGTTGAGGATATCATCATATAACGTCTGGTTAGGACGAACTGCTCTCGGTTGATGAAGATTAAGCCACCCAAGAGGTGCCACGGGCATGAATAGCCCGTAAATACTGCTCTCGCAATATTATTCAGGGGGGGTGGGGGAACTATCAAGCGAAAGCGCCAAGCCATTACGACTATATAGTACTCGGAAGGGATCAGGATAAGGATTTGGGATGGGACGGGGAAATGAATGGTACCCAACCTCTTGGGTGGTCGGGGATTCAACGTGGACCTGTAGGAAACGAGACCGTCGCTCTACCGTCCAGCCCAAGTGGTTAAGCGTAATATTATTAAAACAACAATTTATGCATATAATATCAGCATTTCACACTAAAAATACTTGGATATATTGAAATTTGGTAGTGAATTCCAATCTAGGAATCTCCTATGACTAAACTGTACTTTTTAATCATTTTTATGTACTTACTACTAATTATTAAATTATTAAGTACTTACTATAATAATTAAATAAATTATTTTATTTAATATTTAAATTAAATGATAAAATGATAGGTAATAATAAATTATTGTGTAGGGGGACAGGCAGCCAGTGTATATATACATGTTAGGCTTATACTAAGGTGCCACAAAGGTGCCAAATTAAAGACTGGGTGCTGCCGGGGCGGACCCAAGGGCTGCCGGGGCGGGCCCAAGGGCTGCCGGAGCGGGCCCAAGGGCTGCCGGGGAGAGCCCAAGGGCTGCCGGGGAGAGCCCAAGGGCTGCCGGGGAAAGCCCAAGGGCTGCCGGGGAAAGCCCAAGGGCTGCCGGGGAGAGCCCAAGGGCTGCCGGGGAAAGCCCAAGGGCTGCCGGGGCCGGTCCAAGGGCTGCCGGGGCCGGTCCAAGGGCTGCCGGGGCGGGCCCAAGGGCTGCCCATAGCGAATGATTTCATTCACCTGGGTTCTAGGAGGCTCGAACTGTGAACCCCATGCGTGTAAAGCCGAAGCTCTGTCGACCGAGCTATTGAGTGACCTTAATAAGGAAGAGGATGAGCTTAGCCAATGAGGTTAGAGCATGAAGATAACGTAAGGATGGCATGCTGGTGTCTGGTTTATTAAATACAGACCATCCTTCATACAGGGATGGCTTCGGCGAGTGGGCTCCAGCTCTCAGGCCCCGCCTCCTGTTAGCAGCCTAGGAACTTTCCCTAGAAATAACCCTAGAATGACCAATTCTAGAGTTATTTCTAGGGAATAACTATTCCTTAGATAACTAATCAGTTTTTACATAGGTACCCCAGTTACTGTCGGGTGAAGCGAGGCGAACAATTACAAATTGGCGCCCAGTCAATCTTCCCTGACCAAGACTCGAGCCCAGACCAAATTGCCAGGGGATGTTTGTATGTATACCAGACAAAGTCCATTTAATGACAGAATTTAGCCATTTTGTATAAAAACTTTTATATCTCATATTATTAATTATAACAGTAACCGAAAAAAAGTCATAGTTTGTATATGCAAGAGATGAAACAGAGAGCCATGAGCTAGAGCGATGTGCTGAGTCCATAAGGAGACGGAGCTTCCAGAAATACCTTCCTGTGATTGGCTGTTGCGGGGAATACCAACACTCTTTTATGAATAAAATTTAAACTAAGAAATAGGTCCTTGTGCACAACAACAAGGTTGTTGTGAAAAAGAACAACAATTTTTGTTTTGCACCTGCCAGAAATCTCCATCTAACTGAATAATTTACTCGAATAAGAGGGCAGAGCAGCGTATCATTATTTGTGTCAAGGCAACCGCCAATAATGACGTCACAAGTCAGGTAGCCAGCCCATTTTTATATAACATCTTTTATATCCTGCATTATTTAATTATCCTTTATGTCTTTTGTCCTGTAGAGAATTATATTGCGAACACAATGATACCAAAATGAAAGACCTATGACGAGAATTGACGTGACCAAAGTGAAAGGAGTGTACACATTTTATCGGTCTTGCATGCTCCAGGGTAACACACTCTCACTTCCTCTGTTTATTGCGGATAGTACGCTGGGCATTTGGACTTAATATGCCTTTAGTCCTGTAGAGATTTCTATTGCGAACACAATGATACCAAATTGAAAAACTTAGGACGAGAATTGAGGTAACAAAGTTGAAGAGAACATACATTTTTTCAGAAATATCGCACGCTCCCACGGAATCCACAAACCCACCCAGGTTGTGGGGGGTGGGGGGGGGCGGTGTGTGCTCAGAGCATCATAGTGTTAATTAAGACCAGGGATTCTGTCTAACGAAGCTGCAAGCTAAAACACCATTATCCTATAATGTTCATCTGTAGCTTGACCCTAAATACTCGTTTATTAAACGAATTTATTGTTAGAGTTCATTAGGAATCAACGTTGTTGAAGGCAGAGTTTCCAACAAATACCGTCCTGTGATTGGCTGTTGCGGGGAATGCCAACGCGTATATGAATAAAATGCAAAATAAGAAATACGTCCTTTTGCTCAATAACCTTGTTGTTGTTGTACAAAAGAACAACAATTTCTGTTTTATACAAGACAGAAATTTCCATCTAAGTGAATAATGTAGACCAATAAGAGGACGGAGGCATATTGTATCGCCAATATTATTTGTGTGAGGCAACACCCTCTGATGACGTCACAAGTTAGGTAGCCAGCCCATGTTTCTGTAACACTCGTTACGTCCTGCAGTATTTAATTATCACTATATTAATACGTTTAAATACTTAACATTTCACTTTTATAGTAGATTAAAGTTGAAGCAGAATGTCATAAGCAAGGATGTTGTGCTGAATAAAGATGATTTATTACGTGGCTGGAGCCTTTAGCTGATCCCTTCCTGTGATTGGCTGTTGTGTGAATGTCAACAAACAATGATATGCCATTTATTATGCACCCCATACCATCTGTGGGCGGAGCTTGGAACCTCCTACCCGAGCACAACAACCCGCCTTATGGGTTGCTGTTCGGCTATTTGTAGTGCGTTGGAAAAAAACTAGATGGCGTTAGTGGTATTTTGTAGGGTAATTTGTTATAAGTGTAATTTGATGTCAACAGATGGCGTAAGCTGTACCTTATGGCTACTGTTGACCAGCCAGTTGATAGTGTTCTCTTCTGCCGACAGATGGCATCACCTGTATCATTATTACTTCCGAATTCCCTTTTAAAAACTGATCTACAAATCCCTTGGCTTATGATAAGGTTTTATATCATTAATGATAAGTATTAGATAACTGGAGTTACGCAATTACTTTTATTTATCAACAGCTGAGGATATCATCATATAACGTCTGGTTAGGACGAACTGCTCTCGATTGATGAAGATTAAGCCACCCAAGAGGTAGCACGGGCATGAATAGCCCGTAAATACTGCTCTCGCAATATTATTCAGGGGAGGTGGGGGAACTATCAAGTGAAAGCGCCAAGCCATTACGACTATATAGTACTCGGAAGGGATCAGGATAAGGATTTGGGATGGGACGGGGAAAGGAATGGTGCCCAACCTCTTGGGCGGTCGGGGATTGAACGCCGACCTGTAGGAAACGAGACTGACGCTCTACCGTCCAGCCCAAGTGGTTAAGCGTAATATTATTAAAACAACAATTTATGCATATAATATCAGCATTTCACACTAAAAATACTTGGATATATTGAAATTTGGTAGTGAATTCCAATCTAGGAATCTCCTATGACTAAACTGTACTTTTTAATCATTTTTATGTACTTACTACTAATTATTAAATTATTAAGTACTTACTATAATAATTAAATAAATTATTTTATTTAATATTTAAATTAAATGATAAAATAATAGGTAATAATAAATCATTGTGTAGGGGGACAGGCAGCCAGTGTATATATACATGTTAGGCTTCCACAAAGGTGCCAAATTAAGGACTGGGTGCTGCCGGGGCGGGCCCAAGGGCTGCCGGGGCGGGCCCAAGGGCTGTCAGGGTGGACCGAAGGGCTGCCGAGGCGGGCCCAAGGGCTGCCAGGGTGGACCGAAGGGCTGCCGAGGCGGGCCCAAGGGCTGCCGGGGCGGGCCCAAGGGCTGCCGGGGTGGGCCCAAGGGCTGCCGGGGCGGGCCCAAGGGCTGCTGGCGGCCCTGACCAGGCTGAACTTCCGCGCCCTTATAATCACCATTGTTTAATAATCTTCACAGGGAGAAACAAGTGTAAATATACGAATAGTTTATTACAACATACACGGTAAAGAAAACAGCTCGGAAACTAAGGAAATAAAGCTGAAGAAAAAACATTAAAGTCCACTTCAAGTTCAAGTATGTTTATTGAGACAATAAAACAAATACATCATACAAAGAAGAGGAAGCAGATGATTCCTGTCACCTGGGCTCTAGGAGGCTCGAACTGTGAACCCCATGCGTGTGAAGCCGAAGCTCTATCGACCGAGCTATTGAGTGACCTTAATAAGGAAGAGGATGAGCTTAGCCAATGAGGTTAGAGCATGAAGATAACGTAAGGATGGCATGCTGGTGTCTGGTTTATTAAATACAGACCATCCTTCATACAGGGATGACTTCGGCGAGTGGGCTCCAGCTCTCAGGCCCCGCCTCCTGTTAGCAGCCTAGGAACTTTCCCTAGAAATAACCCTAGAATGACCAATTCTAGAGTTATTTCTAGGGAATAACTATTCCCTAGAGATAACTAATCAGTTTTTACATAGGTACCCCAATTACTGTGGGTGAAGCGAGGCGAACAATTACAAATTGGTGCCCAGTCAATCTTTCCTGACCGAGACTCGAATCGCCCGCAAGGCGCGGGGGGGGGGGGGGGGCGAGTTTTGTACCACTACGCCACCAGGGACAAACTTTCCACCATTAAACTCAGACTCGATCCTGAGGACCTTATGGTATATCAAACTGATATACCCAGGAGGTCCTGGGTATATCAGGAAGTCCTGATACACTCAGATATATCTCACTGTGAGATGGAACCTCCATAGCAGCCTAGTATGTTCTCCCTTGGCGTTTAAATACAAATAATAGCGTAGCGGTCGTAAATGTTCTTCATCTGTGCTTCCAATCCATCTCTTGTTATGTCTCTCCTCTCCCTTCCCACACCTTGCCCAGGACCCCTCCCTCCTCTCCCTTCTCAGCTGGGACAGGGAGCAGTTCAATAATCCATCACTATTAAAATCTTCCAGGGCCTCTCCCTAGAAAACGCCGCGTATGTGAGGACGCCAAAATATACTTCACTGTTAAGGAGATATGCTGGCGCGATTACCAGTGACAGACAGACCAGGAGACAGTTAAACAGACAGACTCGGAGGTAAATGCAACACCGCGTGCATTTCCTAGAGCTCTTCTGAGCGACGCCCCAAATATTAACATGCAGAGAAAAAATATGGTAAACTCTTTTGGACCGTAAAATGACTTTCCCTGTATTTCCTTGGCGAGAGGAAACAGAAGATAGGAGAGAAGGAAGGGGGTGGGAGTGGGGAGAAAAAGGAAGGGAAAAAAGAGAAGAAAAGGAAAGGGAAAAGGAGATTGAATGGAAAAGGAGGATATGAAAGAGTACCTGAATGGTAAGGTACGACGATAGAGGAATAGGAACGGGACAAAAGGAATGGAAAGGGAATACCAGGGAAAGGAAACACGCACTTAAGGGCTAAAACACGGTCAAACCTTAACACTTCAGTCCATTTACACTTATAACTTAATTAACAAGTCCCTTTTACATACTTATGCAAGTGTGCTTAATCCCAGCTTCGTTCCATACTCAGAGACTTCACTTACACTCAGAACTTACTCCTTCTCCAACACTCATGGTATGATCTCGCATACACCAGTATGTCTGATATATACGCTATCATCATACTTTATTGTGAAATAATACAATGTAAACTCATATCACCATTATAACTTGATTTTATTATATCTTTGATACAATATTATGCATATAGGTTCCATGTATTATTGTATTAGGTGATTTATGTATCACTATTGTATGTATGATTGTATATCTATTAATATGATATCCATTATATTAGGCTATCATTGGTCGGTTGATATTGTTACATTTTATGAGGATATATATACTCATTAGCAAGGGTTTTGGGTGAGTATGTTGTTATATCATATTATACTTGTATTACTGTATACAGTACCGATGTATTAATGAATATTGTCTTAGATAAGAGTGCTAAACGGTTGACTAATTTTTTTGAATCCTAACCCCTTTGCTTGACGGATGAGAATAAGTATTACCAATTCTTGGAGATGGGAATTCTTTATTTTTCATCTTTCGTATAGTATTACATTTTCCAATGTATGCTTATACCATTTTATATAGTGAGTTGTATATTGCGTTACTCATTAGTTCTGTGTTATGCTCCCAATTGACTTGTAACATGTGATATATGGGTTATAATGTTTGAAAGAGAGTTGACGGTTAGTGGCAGCGAGTTGGCTCCAGTGGCGGCAGGCGCCAACGCCTCAGTGGTCTCCAGGACGCGGGAGAGGACGGATGCGTTTTGATCCGACTCCCGTTTTGTTGTAAGTTATTGGTCTACGGATCTTGTTTATAATGTATATTTGAGAGTATTGTAGAGGGTTGGATCTGGAGTATTCCAGGTGGTTGTCTTGAGATGATTTCGGGGCTTTAGGGTCCCCGCGGCCCGGTCCTCTACCAGGCCTCCACCCCCTGGAAGCAGCCCGTGACAGCTGAATAACACCCAGGTACCTATTTTACTGCTAGGTAACAGGGGCATAGGGTGAAAGAAACTCTGCCCATTGTTTCTCGCCGGCGCCCGGGATCGAACCCGGGACCACAGGATCACAAGTCCAGTGTGCTGTCCGCTCGGCCGACCGCCTCCCTACCTACACCTTCTCCAACACTCAGAACCTGCACCTTCTCCAACACTCAGCACCTACACCTTCTCCAACACTCAGAACCTGCACCTTCTCCAACACTCAGCACCTACACCTTCTCCAACACTCAGAACCTGCACCTTCTCCAACACTCAGCACCTACACCTTCCCCAACACTCAGAACCTGCACCTTCTCCAACACTCAGAACCTGCACCTTCTCCAACACTCAGCACCTACACCTTCTCCAACACTCAGCACCTACACCTTCTCCAACACTCAGAACCTGCACCTTCTCCAACACTCAGCACCTACACCTTCTCCAACACTCAGAACCTGCACCTTCTCCAACACTCAGCACCTACACCTTCTCCAACACTCAGAACCTGCACCTTCTCCAACACTCAGCACCTACACCTTCTCCAACACTCAGCACCTACACCTTCTCCAACACTCAGAACCTACACCTTCTCCAACACTCAGCACCTACACCTTCTCCAACACTCAGAACCTGCACCTTCTCCAACACTCAGAACCTGCACCTTCTCCAACACTCAGCACCTACACCTTCTCCAACACTCAGAACCTGCACCTTCTCCAACACTCAGCACCTACACCTTCTCCAACACTCAGAACCTGCACCTTCTCCAACACTCAGCACCTACACCTTCTCCAACACTCAGAACCTGCACCTTCTCCAACACTCAGAACCTGCACCTTCTCCAACACTCAGAACCTACACCTTCTCCAACACTCAGAACCTACACCTTCTCCAACACTCAGCACCTACACCTTCTCCAACACTCAGAACCTGCACCTTCTCCAACACTCAGAACCTACACCTTCTCCAACACTCAGAACCTACACCTTCTCCAACACTCAGCACCTACACCTTCTCCAACACTCAGAACCTACACCTTCTCCAACACTCAGAACCTACACCTTCTCCAACACTCAGAATCTGCACCTTCTCCAACACTCAGCACCTACACCTTCCCCCAACACTCAGAACCTACACCTTCTCCAACACTCAGAACCTGCAGCTCCAATTCTAAAAGAAAACAGAATGTGTCCTAATTAACTTAAATGTTGCGTTGTTCTTTCTGGTGGAGCTTCTACTCCCCCCTCCCCCCCTGTTCCCGTGGGTCCTTGACTGTTCTTTGCTGTTCTCTTGATGGAGAACAAAGTTATTGCACGCTCTGGGCTCATATATTACGTCAATTTATTCACCTGTATCGAGAATATGCAAATTCATCTCATAAGAATTATGAGTTGGCTTCACGAAGCAGAATTCATTTCCACTTTTGTTTACGAACTGAAGACAAGCGTACGGGTCAGAGCGAGTCTTATTTCTCGTAAGTCAAGGAATGGTTGAGAAGCTATTGAAGTCACTCTGTGGGATCGAACCGGCGTTTCGGGACTGACTATAGGTACACGCTACCAGTGTCGATGAGATACTTTTGAAGCACATGGGTCAGTTGGTAGTGCGCGGCTACAGGCTGGGGGTGTCACTCACTTCAATTTATCAGTAGGCTTCTGTAATTTGCATAAATTGAAATTGAAATAAGTTTATTGATGTAAAATACACACAAAGGGATGAGGTAGCTCAAGCTATTCTCACCCCGTTCAGTACATCATGTTAATACATACATATACACACATCACAAACAATAAACATATTACCAAAATTTGCATTAAAGAACATCGAAGATTATATTAAATTAATAAGTAAACGGGACATATTGTATACAAATCAATCTGCATGAATTGGAAGCTTTAGCCGAGGGCGAAATAGTTATGAGAATTAAGCTGAAACAAACAAGGCATTAGGCTATTTTAAAATTGAATATGAGGTCTTTAAAGTCGAATTTTTCTTGACTAACGCAATATGGTGTGCATAATTTACCTATATGTGCCTCAGGCAATAATTATAGAATAATTAAGGGTTTAAATGACAATATTGTGTACTATATGTGACGGTTACCTCGGGAAGGTTCAAATGAAAACCTGTTGACGTCACAGCCTGGGCGGCAAGCAGTGGTGCCACTTGTTGCTTGAAATTTAAACGTAACTTTGGTCTGGATTCCATACTGGAATAAATATTAAATAAAGTTGACTTTCGTATTTTTTATGTAATTAGGTATTACCTATATGTGACTTGCAACAGTATCGAGTCAAAATTGTAAGGTTTACAATAGGATTCCGGAGTAAACATATGATTGAGAAATGTGGCAACATCTTGATCAGCTAAAATCAGGTGAATTTTCACATGCTGTGTGTCTCATTTAGGACAAGTTTTGAGCTTACAATTATTTGTCGTTATTTCTATTCCCTAGACTAAATGTTTTAATATAAATTTATCATTTACAGGAACGTCAGGCAGTTGTAACTAGCAAGATTAAGATACTAGAAATCAGGTTATCTGGCAAGACGGCCAGGGAGACAGGACTCTTGGGCAGGTCAGTCGGATGTTTGCCCTGAGGAAGGATAGACGTACCGTGGGTCGCTCTCCAAGTATTACTTGAGTACCTTGTCTTGTTCCTTGTTACATAGCCACGTTAGGTTTACTGTTAATAATTGCATTAATTAAGCGATTGAGTAGTATATCTGTGTGTAGGAATACTTTTATAGAGACTTATTGAAGGTTATAGCCATATGTTATTATCCCAGGATGTGTTAATTACTAATGTGAAATAATTGTTACATAGGCCGGTAGGCCTATAATTAGCCTATCTTGAGATGATTTCGGGGCTTTAGTGTCCCCGCGGCCCGGTCCTCGACCAGGCCTCCACCCCCAGGAAGCAGCCCGTGACAGCTGACTAACACCCAGGTACCTATTTTACTGCTAGGTAACAGGGGCATAGGGTGAAAGAAACTACCCATTGTTTCTCGCCGGCGCCCGGGATCGAACCCGGGACCACAAGATCACAAGTCCAGCGTGCTGTCCGACCGGCTCCCTCAGTACTAGAGGGAGCACTAGTACCTCCCTCAGTAGGTAGGAATGGCCTACTTACAGTACTTCCTATGTTCTTATGGGGCAGTGTGCTGGATGTTCTCTCTTGCTATTAAAGATGATAGAATGTAACTCAAGTATTAGCCGAGTATTAATAATTGTTTGAATTTTGATATGCAGAGCTTCACAGACATCAAAGGTTTAGACAGACACAAGTTGATCAAAATATTGATTTGTCCAAATTAAAAACAAAACAACACAAAAGTGAACAACCCCACAAGGTTGTTTTAATCCCAGAACACTTGGTTATGATAAGATAAGATAGGCGAGGCTGCATCGTGGAAAATTTAGAAATAAATGTTTCAATCACTAAGTATACAATAGGATTAATTGATCATATATGGGCGCTGGTTCATTCACGTTAATCACTAATTAACGTTGGTTTGATACCCTTCCCCCCCCCCCCAGTAGGCATGTAATAGAAGGGAAGTATCAGGAGACAGCGCCAAGCTACTATGACTATATAACACTGGAAAGGGGTCAGGATAAGGATTTGGGATGGGACGAGGGGAAAGGAATGGTGCCCAACCACTTACATGGTCGGGGATTGAACGCCGACCTGCATGAAGCGAGACCGTCGCTCTACCATCAACCTTAAGTGGTTAGGAGGGCATGTAATAGAGATTTGATGATTTATAATAACGCTTGAAGATGGGCGGGAAGGGGTAGAAATTAAAAAAAAATTGCAGATAAGGAGAGAGGACTGGGGAAGAAAATGGAGATGAGGATAGAGCGAGGAGATGAGAGGGAGTGTAGGAGAGAGAGAATTGGCAGAAAAGGAAAGATATGGAAAAGCTCATCGGAAGAGATGAGAGAATAATAGGGCAGAAGAAAGGAGGAACAGAAACTAGACTGTTAAAGAACATAACTTTGAACTAAAAATTCGTTCGAAATGTTGATAAGGCCGAAGTGTATTTAATTGACCAGTAAGGGGATGCTTACCAACGTTGTGCGCGCGTGTGTGTGTGTGTGTGTACTCACCTAGTTGTGTTTGCGGGGGTTGAGCTCTGGCTCTTTGGTCCCGCCTCTCAACCGTCAATCAACTGATGTACAGATTCCTGAGCCTACTGGGCTCTGTCATATCTACATTTGAAACTGTGTATGGAGTCAGCCTCCACTACATCACTTCCTAGTGCATTCCATTTACTAACTACTCTGACACTGAAAAAGTTCTTTCTAATGTCTCTGTGGCTCATTTGGGTACTCGGCTTCCACCTGTGTCCCCTTGTTCGCGTCCCTCCAGTGTTGAATAGTTCATCCTTGTTTACCCGGTCGATGTGTGTGTGTGTGAGAGAGAGAGAGAGAGAGGTGTAGTACTTGGATGAAGCAGAGAGAGAGGTATGATTGAAACAGGAAATGAACCAAGCACTGTTCGTTGATAAACAGGGGAGGACAACGACGGGTTTAACGAGTATTTATTCATTGTTGTTGACAATAGGCTGCTTCATTTGACGCGACAGACGCCCCCCCCCCCCACACACACACACACCTCACTGCTTCATTTGACGAGTGTGTGCTCATGTTTCTAACCAACTGAATTCCTTTCCAACACATTCCAACGATGCTGCCAGGCACTAACTCTTCTTTAATTCCTTCCCCTCCTCACCCCTCTCTAACCCCCCCCCCCCCCAACACCAGACCGCAAGAGTGTAATTACAAGCAATGTGGAAATGCTTCGAACCCGTTGGTGGGGTTTAATGGTAGGGAATAGTGTTCAAGTTTCAGGTAACAGAGGCCAGCGCTGGGTCGTATGAGCAAGGCGACTAAACATCGAGGAACCGCAAGCTGTAATTACGTGTCGCGTGCGGCTGTAATTCCTGCAGTTGCCGCGACTGTAATTGAAACCAGTCGGTGTTAAAGAAAACTTTCAATATACACGGGTGAACATGTTTAATCATGTCGGACGGCGCTCAGCGGGTGGCGAGGGAAATGCAGTTTCGTATTTCGTGTCTTGGGGCAAATTCGAAAATTCACAAATATATCTACTATTGGATACAGGATCATGTATCCACATGCTCATGTATCCAGGTCTGTTAGAGATGATGATGTTGGTTACAATGGAAATGATGAGGATGGTATTAAGGTGTTCTAACTTTGCAGTTGACATTAGTGAGGCTACCGGGCTGAAATTATGAGAAAATTGAACCCGCTGTCAAGAGTCAAGATAATTAATTAGTCACGCTGTGGTTGGCTGAGCAGGTCGCCGACAGCACACTTCCTGGTGACAGAAATGTTTTGGTGTGTGTGTGTGAGGTTAGCTTTTCTTTCCTGTCAATTAAGAGACGAAATATTCGGTTTCAGAGGTAAAGCATCATGCCTTGAGAGGAGATTAAGTTGATATTTTTTAGCCACTACATATGACTGGGAACCTAGTCGCCCTAATACCTAAACATATTTATATATTATATATTTTTGTAGCAGTCTTTCTTGTAAACATATGTTGTTGAATATGACCGAAAAGGTAAGATTAATAATTCTAACACGAATCTTCTCAATATTTCTTATGTTTTTCTTCACTGCCGATGGTAATAAAAATAAAAATTCTCCGAAATTCATTTTTTAATTGTCTGACGCCTGAACGCGTTTCGTAATTCGTATTACATTTTCAAAGACTTAATTTACACACAAATTCTTCGAACTTATACTCTATTGGATGAGGTGATATAGTACAAAAGTTTTGGGTGAGGTGACAAACACAAGACAGAACACGAAACAATGGGTATAAATTGGATAAGTGAACATATGAATGGAAGTAACTGCAGAAGGCCTATTGGCCCATACTTCCTCTTGCTGCTTCTATATTGGTTCGGGGTCTTGAAGTGGGTAGAATATAGTTGTGCATTAATTGGCTGTTGATTGCTGGTGTTGACTTTTTGATGTGTAGTGCCTTGCTGAATTTCGGAGAATTGTTATTTTTATTACCACCGACAGTGAAGAAAAACATAAGAAATATTGAGAAGATTCGTGTTAGAATTATTAATCTTACCTTTTCGGTCATATTCAACAACATTTATTATATATTTCTATATTTATTTACCTATTTATTTATTATATTTATAATACCTATATATTTATTTATTTATTTTATATATCACAATGGCGTGATATATCGAAGGAAATCATCCTGAGGCAATGAAGGACTCGAACCTGCTTTCTGGTGAATCCCAGACACCTGCCTTAACCGACCTAGCCACGATGGTACGTAGAAAAGTCGACCACCCCAGAACGCAAGTTCAAGTCCTTCCATTGCCGCAAGATGGTCGTATATTCCGCACTACTTGGTCTAGTATGCAAGGTCCGATTTACCTAACAGGCCGAATTATTTTCAAATATTTCTTTCCAGATTTGTTCTTTTTAAACAACAATAATCTATTAGGAACATGAATTACCGATTTAGTTATGCTAGGCTATATTGGGTAGGTTAGGTTAGGCTAGATTAGATTAGGTTAGGTTAGGCTAGATTAGGTTAGGCTAGAATAGATTAGGCTAGGTTAGGCTAGATTAGATTAGGTTAGGCTAGATTAGATTAGGTTAGGTTAGGCTAGATTAGATTAGGTTAGGTTTCATAAAATTTGTTAGTTTTGAATGAAAATATAAAAAATTATAATCATACGTAATATAATGGAAATAGTCATATATATATATTTATTTATAAACTTAAGGTTTCTCAACGTCAAGGAAACGGTCAATTTAAAATGTACTTTCCTAACCTACCACAGGACCCAAAATAGAAAACGGGACAGTACGTCACTTTCACCAGTCGCTTCCTATACTCTAGTACGACGATTTTTTGGCCTTAGGTAACGCATACGTGCGAAAAGCGACGTTCTATGTAGGACAGGTTCTTCCACAGCGCTATGAGCAGGATCCCAGCCACAACAGGGTGATGGAGCACCAGTGTGCTTAATACCACCGCCAGAGCAGTAAAAAGATGGATGGATATCCATCATTTTCTGGTCTGATATCCATCTCTCACTGTCGGAACATTTCTGGGGCAGTCCACCCGCCTGCCGGGTATATCCCTTCTCCCACTCTCTCCCCTCAAGTCACTCATTTAAATTTTTTGCCCCGAGGGGCGAGTTTATTGGGCAGCGTCACTCATCCTGTGAGTGGACACACCGCCATAGTGACAGTATTGGGCAGCGCCACTCATCCTGTGAGTGGACACACCGCCATAGTGACAGTATTGGGCAGCGTCACTCATCCTGTGAGTGAACACACCGCCATAGTGATAGTATTGGGCAGCGTCACTCATCCTGTGAGTGGACACACCGCCATAGTGACAGTATTGGGCAGCGCCACTCATCCTGTGAGTGGACACACCGCCATAGTGACAGTATTGGGCAGCGCCACTCATCCTGTGAGTGGACACACCGCCATAGTGACAGTATTGGGCAGCGTCACTCATCCTGTGAGTGGACACACCGCCATAGTGACAGTATTGGGCAGCGCCACTCATCCTGTGAGTGAACACACCGCCATAGTGACAGTATTGGGCAGCGCCACTCATCCTGTGAGTGAACACACCGCCATAGTAACAGTATTGGGCAGCGTCACTCATCCTGTGAGTGGACACACCGCCATAGTGACAGTATTGGGCAGCGCCACTCATCCTGTGAGTGGACACACCGCCATAGTGACAGTATTGGGCAGCGTCACTCATCCTGTGAGTGGACACACCGCCATAGTGACAGTATTGGGCAGCGCCACTCATCCTGTGAGTGAACACACCGCCATAGTGACAGTATTGGGCAGCGCCACTCATCCTGTGAGTGGACACACCGCCATAGCAGCATGTACAACACTCCCCAATAGGAAGAAAACCCGCTGGGTTGTTCATCCTGTCGCTTGTACCCCAGACACAGCTGGGACTTGCTTAACTGTCTCAAGTGAACAGCTTCTCAAACTAGAAGATTAACATCTGTCAACCCAGAAAATCTTACGTTATCTTGCGGGTGCAAAATGGGGAAATCTTTTAAGAACAGTATCAATATTTGACAAATAGTGTTTCCTAACTCAATGTGGGGTTTATTATTCTACACATACTTCTGATGTCTCTCAGGTGTTCACATTCTCTCAGGTAGTGGTCAAGGCGGTGTCCGTCACTCTCATCACAGATTCTGCAACTCCTCTGCTCAACTGTTATTTCGGAACCTCCATGAATATTTGTATCCAAGACGGATTCTCGCTATTACTGATTCTCTCCCTCGTCCTCCTCCTCTTCGTCCATAATGACTGGGATTGCCAGCTGCAACCATGTTGTACCATCGTACAGATTCACTGATTTGTGCTTCTATCCTCCTTTCCTCAGTTACCTTGTCACGGTGATGTTGTCTGACAATACCTCTAATTTGTAGGAGAGTCTTGGGTATGAAGTATTCAATACAATCACCTTCAGCAGCCAGCACATTTGCTCGTTCATTCCCACATATTCCAACATGGGAGGGGATCCCCAACATGGGAGGGGAGCCCCCAACATGGGAGGGGAGCCACAGAAACTTGACGACTCTTCCCTGATTGGTTAGTACTCTCACATCTCTTGAGTTCAGCGACTATCGCAAGATTTTCTGCCCGATTTTTACTTATGCTTTGTAGCGGTGCTTTTGAGTCAGTGCAGATCACTGCACCATTAGTGTTTCGTTCAAGGAATCTTAACGCCATAACAATGGCAGTTAGCTCTGCTTGCGTTGAAGAGGCATAGTTCTCAATACGTGCTTTTTCTTCATTTCTGCATTGGAAAGCATTATCCTTAATTACCGTGTATGCTGCACCAGCCCTACCATTGACAGGATTAGATGACCCATCAGTGTAGATTTGATCTAGTTCATCTCCGGCTTCTTTATAAATTTTCCCAAGATACTTGTGCCTCATTTCTTGTGGTATCATGTTGGATTTTTTCGTTGCCATTTCATTGATGATAATCCTGCAAGAGTCATCCTCCCAGGGAGGTAACCTCTCTACAGGCAGGAGCTCACGGGCTTGCTCAAGCAGGTGAAGCTCTTCGAGGAAGCAGACTGATCTGTGATGCCATTTTTTGCTTGTTTACTCCTGTTAGTAGCACAAAACTCAGATTTTTCTTGGCAATATCATTGTAATAGGGATCTCTGGCTATTCTCCCCCCCCCCCGTCAACCCACTCTCCTACCTCACCACCTTCCCCGTCAACCCGCCCTAATCACCCAAACACACCCTTAACGTTCTCAACTACACCCACAGGTCCCACTCCACCAGCGACAATGTGAATGTTTTACGTACACTAAATTAATCCACAGCTGCTACGCGAGCCGCAATCCACGCCAGCCTAGAGCTTCCACACTCGACTAACCATCCCCACACACGACTAACCATCCACACACACGACCAACCATCCACACACACGACTAACCATCCACACACGACCAACCATCCACACACACGGCTAACCACACACACGACCAACCATCCAGATTTTCCTCTACCCTCAATTAAGGTGTAGAGGTGTTGCCACCTCGTTGGGCCGAGTTTATCTTTCCACATTGAGACCCCCCCCCCACAGAGATTGGCCCAGTCCACAGATACTGTAGACTGTCTCAGCCCTATGGTGTATATTTAGCCACATGCACAGCTAGGGTATACAATACAGTCGAGGGGAAGTATCCCTTTACTCCCTCTGTGAAACGTGGCAACGCTGTGATTGTTGATGTGGTTAGATTATGAATGACTAGGCGGTTTGTAACGGCGCGTCTCATTGGTCAGAACATCACACACCGGTGTATATAATTCACACTGCTATCGAAAGGAATATAGAGGAGAGCAGTGGATATAAATGAACATATGTAGATTAGTGAAAAATGGGGGGGGGGGGAGATGGTTCTACTTTTTGTGCTTAAGAGGGTATTGACCTTTTAATGTAAACGATATATAACGTATGATAATTTGACGTTTTGGCATTTGGCTAGTGAGACAACGTGACGTCTGCCTCAGACATCACACAGACACATAGAGACACACAGACACATACACACACATACACACACACACAGGAGCACACGCACAAGGGGACACAGGTGGAAACTGAGTGCTCAAATGAGCCACAGAGATATTAGAAAGAACTTTTTTAGTGTCAGTGGTTGACAAATGGAATGCATTAGGCAGTGATGTGGTGGAGGCTGACTCCATACACAGTTTCAAGTGTAGATATGATAGAGCCCAATAGGCTCAGGAATCTGTACACCTGTTGATTGACGGTTGAGAGGCGGGACCAAAGAGCCAGAGCTCAACCCCCGCAAATACAACTAGGTGAGTACAAAGATAGACACAGCATTCTCTATGGGGTTCACATGACAGCATTTGCTAAAGCCAATCGGGAAGCTCAAATATCGAGTTGTGTGGCAAACCATCGCTTAACAATCCGGGCATTATGGATGGAGCAATTATCCTGTTAAATGACCCATAACAACGAATTAACAATGGCTTTTAGCAATTCAGGACGAATATTTGATGACATATTTTGAGGTTAAACTTAACAGAAAACAATGAACCTTGTTAAATAAATGGTCAATAGCAAAGCCTGAGTAACATTATTGACTGAAAGATAAGATTATGTTAATCTATTAAGGGGGGGTTAAATCTGTATTAAATAAGCAATACAATACCTGTATGATTATTATCTTAGGGTAGGTGGCATGATCACTTCCTCCAAAATCTCAACACATGTCAGCACTGAAGCCTTTCCTTAATATCAGTAAGTTCTCTTATGCCGTATAAATGAATCCTCACCCAGACATTGCATGATACATAACTACTGGCGATTTGGTGTATAAACTGCTGTTCATATCGTGTATTATTGGGAGGTGAGCACTGTTACCTTGAGATTACCTTGAGGTGCTTCCGGGGCTTAGCGTCCCCGCGGCCCGGTCGTCGACCAGGCCTCCAATACCTGTTAGTGCTATAAGTTGCTGACGTGATTGACTGCTCATCACTGAAGCTTGCACGGGCCCAGCAATAGAGATCTTCATTGACATCTGGTAAAAATCTTGTTTCTCTATGATGCTCCAGAAGTTGGTCTTTTTTGGGCGGGAATCTCGTGATTGATATCGGCTTCATGAAATCGGTTTCACACTGCGTCCAGATATCTCTAGTTGCAGTTCAACCTTGATAGCAATTGCATTCATGAAGGTTGCATTCAAGAATTCAAGAATTCGCTGATCTTCGGGAGAAGTTTGTCTTGGTTTGTGGTTCAAATTCCTAGTTTCTTCCCGTCTGCAACACAGTCTGTCTTTGCAATTCCAAGTTCTCTAGCGATGGCGGCGAGTGACATGCCTCCCTCACTCTCATAGCAACTATTGACTCTTGCTGACATAGCCTTTTCTCCCTGGAGTTCCCTCTTGATCAAAGACTGCACTCTGGAGCTGACTCGTGGATTGGTCTGGGGAGAGTGAAGTCCTTCCCAAACGACAACACTTTCTGCAGTAGTTTGATGGTTTAAGAACTGTTGGAGGAAACTGGCTTGCTTTAAGAAGCACTATAGTAAGTCGGATAACATATATCATCACGTGGTCAATGTTGAGTGTAAGATATTCATCATATGACAATGAATTACTCGCGTAATATGATCGAACATTTCACATGTCTGCCATATTTGTAGTGACTCTCTCTCTCTCTCTCTCTCTCTCTCTCTCTCTCTCTCTCTCTCTCTCTCTCTCTCTCTCTCTCTCTCTCTCTCTCTCTCTCTCTCTCTCTCTCTTTCTCTCTTTCTCTCTTTCTCTCTCTCTCTCTCTCTCTCTCTCCCCCCCCCTCCCTCCCATATATTATTTGGTCAATTATGCCTACTATTATGTAATGTATTTAATTACCTAATTAATTAATTTAATAATAGTTCTCAGCAATCATATACACAAGTCACATAATCATTTCACTTTGTCTTCCAGCTGTCAGTAATATTAAATGGTAATTAATTATAATACTATCTGATTCTTCTGTCTCTGATATTGATGTGAAATTAGATCTTGATACCATTATTTATATAAAGTATATCAACTATATTCACAAATGTAAATGTTTGCAAACCACTTTTTAACTTGGAAAAACGTTTTGTGTGTCAAGGAAAGAAAGTGCCTTTGAAGGAAGTATTGAGGATTACTTTGGATTGCCTTTAAGCAGTCTCAGCAATGAGAAGCGTCGTTTGCGTCCGCAATTCCAACGGCATTATTCCCGTTTGCCTCTGCAATTTCAAGTTGCACCTGTGGTATGTCCAACTGCACCTGTGGTATGTCCAGCTGCACCTGTGGTATGTCCAGCTGCACCTGTGGTATGTTCAGCTGCACCTGTGGTATGTCCAGCAGCACCTGTGGTATGTCCAGCAGCACCTGTGGTATGTCCAGCAGCACCTGTGGTATGTTCAGCCGCACCTGTGGTATGTTCAGCTGCACCTGTGGTATGTCCAGCAGCACCTGTGGTATGTCCAGCAGCACCTGTGGTATGTCCAGCTGCACCTGTGGTATGTCCAGCTGCACCTGTGGTATGTCCAACTGCACCTGTGGTATGTCCACCTGCACCTGTGGTATGTCCACCTGCACCTGTGGTATGTCCTGCACCTGTGGTATGTACTCACCTAATTGTGCTTGCGGGGGTTGACCTTTGTCCAGCAGCACCTGTGGTATGTCCAGCAGCACCTGTGGTATGTCCAGCTGCACCTGTGGTATGTCCAGCTGCACCTGTGGTATGTCCAGCTGCACCTGTGGTATGTCCAGCAGCACCTGTGGTATGTCCAGCAGCACCTGTGGTATGTCCAGCTGCACCTGTGGTATGTTCAGCTGCACCTGTGGTATGTCCAGCTGCACCTGTGGTATGTCCAGCTGCACCTGTGGTATGTCCAGCAGCACCTGTGGTATGTCCAGCTGCACCTGTGGTATGTTCAGCTGCACCTGTGGTATGTCCAGCAGCACCTGTGGTATGTCCAGCTGCACCTGTGGTATGTCCAGCTGCACCTGTGGTATGTCCAGCTGCACCTGTGGTATGCTGAAACAGTTGTACAACTCAAGCTGTTTAGAGTGAGATCTCAGCCTCCAGCCACAGGAGTTTATTGACCATTTAATTAGTATAATTTAGCCATGAATATGTTCCTGGAATATACTCAGCTCTGAGTATGTGTATACTGAGGAGTATACCTCTCAGTATATATTTTTCAGGCAATATGTGTTCCAAGCGCTCAGCGTGGCGATTGGCGAGCAAATGAGGCGATTCGCTGAATAGGCCCAATTGCGATAAACGTTGACAGATCTGGTTCCAATTAGCTTTTAAAGAATTGAACCGTCTGTGTCGGCCCATTAGACAGACGAAAGATTTCTAATAAGCTGGGGCCAGATTCACGAAGCAGTTGCGCAAGTACGAACGTGCACATCTTTCGTCAATCTTTGACGGCTTTGGTTACATTTATTAAACAGTTTACAAGCATGAAAACTTGCCAATCAACTGTTGTTATTGTTGTAAACAGTCTCCTGGTGCTTCGGAGCTCATTAACTGTTTAATAATTGTAAACAAAGCCGCCAAAGATTGAGAAAAGATGGACAGGTTCGTAAGTGCTTGCGTAACTGCTTCGTGAATTTGGCCCCTGGGCGCCAAAAAATTGATGGTAATAAATTGATTTCTACTCTTATAAAGCCCGTTAAATGTTCATTGTGAGTAACGTCCACCCATTGGGGACCATCGGGGATTGAACGCGGATCATGCAAGAAGCAAGTCGGTCGTTGCACTGTGCAGCATAAATTACTGGACACCGGTCCTTCATTATGTCCTCATATCTCAGCTCCTTGTCCTCATATCCCAGCTCCTTGTCCTCATATCCCAGCTCCTTGTCCTCATAACCCAGCTCCTGGCTCTCATATCCCAGCTCCTGGCCCTCATACCCCAGCTCCTTGTCCTCATATCCCAGCTCCTTCTCCTCATATCCCAGCTCCTTCTCCTCATATCCCAGCTCCTTGTCCTCATATCCCAGCTCCTTGTCCTCATATCCCAGCTCCATGTCCTCATATCCCAGCTCCTTGTCCTCATATCCCAGCTCCTTGTCCTCATATCCCAGCTCCTTGTCCTCATATCCCAGCTCCTTGTCCTCATATCCCAGCTCCTTGTCCTCATACCCCTTCCAAGTGCTCATAATGGCTTAGCACTTTCTCCTGATAATTACTGTTTACCTTACCTTGTGAGAAAACAATAGCCAAAGCAGTTCGAAAGTCTGTATTTAATTTAGCGGATCGAACACTTTCACCAATCCTCAAGTACTTCCACCAATCCTCAAACACTTCCACCAATCCTCAAACACTTCCACCAATCCTCAAACATTGACATAATGCCATTATATCCACCTGCCAATCATCCCGCTTACGAAAGAAAACCATTTTCTACGTCACTCATCTTTGATTATGCTTGAATTATTCTCGAAAAGTTCGCATCCTGTGTACGAAGCACATTGCCCTAAATGGTTCACTGACGTGTTCTAAACATGTATTATTGTCAACAGAACCAACACACCTAACCTAACCAACCCTAGGTTGGTTATTATCCAAGCACTTGGACGGTCGGGGGATTGAACCCCGACCTGTATGAAGTGAACACGTCGCTTTACCGATTTAAAACAATTACCAATTGTAAAAAAAACTAACCTAACCTAGACCAAACTATACACAAAACTTTACTAATAAATATAATTTCTAAATGAGAAAATACGTTGATTTCTCATCACAGAATTACTGCCACAGATTAGGGGGTCGGCCGCCGCTTGGACAAACATAGCCTGAGGGTGGTTGTAAATACAGAGGGAATGTGAAGAGTGTCCGTCCAGCAGGGTGAGACAGGGCGCCTCCGTTCCTGCAGAGGAAGGAACCCCATTATAAAGCGGAAGGAAAAGCAATTATGAGATTTTCTCTACTCTGGGTAAGCGCCTACCAACTTTATTCCCATTTTTCCGTCTACGCTCCTGTGTCTGTCTCTCTCTCTCTCTCTCTCTCTCTCTCTCTCTCTCTCTCTCTCTCTCTCTCTCTCTCTCTCTCTCTCTCTCTCTCTCTCTCTCTCTCTCTCTCTCTCTTAACTTTGGACTACTCCTGATCCTGCATTAAATGTCGTTCCTGATTAAAATATGGATCTTGCTTAAGATAATGATCCTGTTTAAGATATGGGTCGTGCTTAAGATTCTGCATAAGATATTGATCCAGCTTCAAATATGGATCGTGTTTAAGATAAGGACTTTTGTTTTAAATATAGATCCTGCAGGAGATGTTGATACTGATTTAGATATATTAATATTTTTATATTGATCTTGGTCTATATTGATCCTTGGAGATTTATGTTGATACTTGAAGTCTTCAAGGCACCAAGCAATTACCTAAATTTCAATTTCTTGAAACCCACCAACTCACTGGTATAGATAATTAAGATCTATGCTTCGAAAGTACGGTAGATTCTTGGTTTCCCTCAATCAGCTGTCACGGGCTGCTTCCTGGGGGTGGAGGCCTGGTCGAGGACCGGGCCGCGGGGACACTAAAGCCCCGAAATCATCTCAAGATAACCTCAAGATAGTACTTGAGCCCATCGTGGCCAAGTGGGTAGCCCGTACGGTTGGGCTGACCTGAGACGCGAGTTCAATTCCACCCCATTTCTCCAATATTTTTCCCAGTGTAGTTAAATGGTCGACTTGCAGTCAAGAGAACTCTCCAAGCGGCTAATTTGGATGTCTGACCAAGCCATCAAAAAAATCGCAGTTTCCACTGATCAGGCGGAATGAACTGGGCTCCTTACTGCTCCTTGGGAAAGAGCCGCGTTCCGTGCAGTTCCTTGTGATTGACGATTCTTGTGGGAGAACGAAGCTTCGCGGTGTTCCTTGAAGAACTGTTTCATGATGCTGCTCCTAGGAAAAGCAGCTGTTCCTTTACATAGCTAAGGTCCGTGTCACTTTTTGAGAAAGAGTCGGGATGCATTCTTCTGTTTTCTAGCTTCTTTTTATGTATTAACTATTCCACAACAGCCCTTAGCTTAAAGAGCAAGACACTTTAAGATCATGCTAGAAAAATCCCTGAACTCTTTTTTCCACAATGACCGAGTGAATACAAACCGCCCTAGCCGTCAGACACGGTGGCCTATATGTCCGCACAGCCATCCAGATTGCTATATCGGCCTTTCTATATTCGTTCTTAGGGATTCATAACAGTTTCAAACAATGCCAAACCCAATTTGAATTCCATTGTAACTCCAGTATTCATGCCTGGCCCATGAACAGGACATACATTCCAGGTAGCGTCTATCGTGGAAAAAAAAAGCTACAAACGTTCTTGATTAACCAACAAGAGCTTGTGAATGCAACTGTTTCCGAGCTGTGAGTGCTCCCCACACATGGGACTATCTTTTGGTGGTCCATCACGTCTGGGACAGGCATGTGTGTGGACCCATCACTCACTGCTCCATGTAGCTGCGACCCTCTGCCTCGCATACCCACCCTATTTCCACCATTTCAACGCTTTTACAACGTTGTAACGACATTAAAAGAACTGTATTTTGCTGGGATCTCTTGACCCAGCTTAGCGAGGCTTGGGGGAAAAGTTCACCTATTGTGTCTGCTCCACCGTAGCCAGTTCGAGGCCATGTATTCGCGGAGAGGCTTTCTGAAAGGACCAATGAAACAGATCAATAGATTGTGATCAAGTTGAGTGTTGTGCTGACCGATTGCTTTTGAGAGAGAGTCGGGCTGATGGCTCAGGCGACCACCTCACTGGTATCCATCTTCCTTATAGTGTGGTTTGAAGTGTTCAGCCATTTAGATGGTTCTGAAGACTTAAGGACTTTGCAGTAATCTCTTCTCGGCCGATGTGATGAATACATGGTAGATGATGATACTATAAGCCTATTATATCATGCTTGGAAATAAGAATGAGAGAGAGAGAGGGATTACTAGCGTCGCTATATTTAGACAACTCGTACTGTACATGTCTCGATATCCCCCCCCCCACTCCCCCAGCGCCCCTCACACACCCCTGCCCCCCCAGCCCCCCACACCAACGCCCCCCCACACTCAACATATGTCTCCCAGTCAATAAAAAAGTCCCACTCCTCCCCCCTGAAGACCCTGGGAACAGGCGCGAGACAGCATTGACAATAGAGTCAAACTCTTTACTAAAAGACACACTCCGCCCACAGGGAATTGAAACCTTTCAACGCATATTACCTCCAATTACAATATATTTCCACCTGTTGGAACTTTTCCCTGAAGATTTTAATTATTTTCAAATCAAAAGTCTTCCCGAAAGTCATTTTTAATGTGACGAAAACTAATTTTGATATGAAGATTTAGCCTAATCACTCATACACACACACACACACACACACACACACACACACACACACACACACACACACACACACACACACACACTAGCCTAATCTACTATTGTTGTGAATTTACTATAAACTTCATACTGGTTCAAAGTTCGGTTGTAAAATTTCTGAAGAAACAGCCTTCCTAAATTAAAAATTAATTTGGCAAATTTTCATCCCAGGCCTACAGACTGCAACTAATCCTACACTGTACCTAGGCCTATAGACTTAAGCTTTCAGACTCTTAAGCCTAAGTCTTCAGACTTTCCATTTGCCAGTAACATATACGAATTACCTCAATAAATATCTTGTAATTTAGTCTTTTCTTTACAACTAAAATGTAAAATAATGTCTTAACTAGCCGAGCTTCTTAACAAGCTAGTTAAGGCTCCAGGGGTACAAAATGCTGTAATTTGGTTAATGACCTAATTAGTCATGCGGGAAATCAGGAATAATTATGCAATTAACGCTATTTTTCTTATAAGTTCTGGTAAGTATTTGGTCTCGCGCTGTGTAGCCTAAGGTAGTTAAACAGGGTGATTATCACTTTAATAACAACAAACAATTAATGATAATTACTCGTCCTATTTTGTTCAAGATTTTGTTTCTCTTCAAGATGTTTTTCTTCAAGATTTCAATTATATTCTTCACTTTAACGAGAACCAACACTTAAATTAATATTCTCAGCAAAAATCCTCGGGCAGAAAGTTAATGTAATTTTGGGGAAATTGTTTCCTAAAACAGCTAATTTCCAGCAAAGAATTAGGGATGATACGGTAATTAGGCCAATTTGTTGCCACAGGCCTCAGATTATTTAGACCTATGTGAGATTTGGTTAGCTTACAGGTTTGGGAGATTTGGTTAGCTTACAGGTTTGGGAGATTTGGTTAGCTTACAGGTTTGGGAGATTTGGTTAGCTTACAGGTTTGGGAGGTTTGGTTAGCTTACAGGTTTGTGAGATTTGGTTAGCTTACAGGTTTGTGAGATTTGGTTAGCTTACAGGTTTGGGAGATTTGGTTAGCTTACAGGTTTGTGAGATTTGGTTAGCTTACAGGTTTGGGAGATTTGGTTAGCTTACAGGTTTGGGAGATTTGGTTAGCTTACAGGTTTGGGAGGTTTGGTTAGCTTACAGGTTTGTGAGATTTGGTTAGCTTACAGGTTTGGGAGATTTGGTTAGCTTACAGGTTTGGGAGATTTGGTTAGCTTACAGGTTTGGGAGGTTTGGTTAGCTTACAGGTTTGGGAGATTTGGTTAGCTTACAGGTTTGGGAGATTTGGTTAGCTTACAGGTTTGGGAGATTTGGTTAGCTTACAGGTTTGGGAGATTTGGTTAGCTTACAGGTTTGTGAGATTTGGTTAGCTTACAGGTTTGGGAGATTTGGTTAGCTTACAGGTTTGTGAGATTTGGTTAGGTTTGTTAGGCTAGGTTTGGTTAGGCTAGGCTAGACCTAGATAATGTTAATTAAGCTGTCTTTATTAAATTGACTCGTGGAGTTTTTGTACTCAGACTTGAAGTCTGAGTACAAACACTCGGGAGTCAGGTCGTAAGTCGTAACCACTTATGTGTTAAGGTGAACTGTAAGTCTTAAACTGACTGGTGTAGATTTGACTGTCTATCCTCATCAATACTGACAAATTGTTTGTTATTCTAAATGGAAAACTTATAAAAATGTGAGCATAACAAGGGGTTATGTTCGAACGTTTCTCGAACAGTGATTTGGTCACTGTTCGATCAATGCAGTGATCCTGTGTTCGAAATCTTTAAATGATTCAATCACGTACTGGAAATTTAAATAACTATGAAGTGATTGACCTAACCTAATATACACCAAACCTCACTTAACCTAACCTAATCTAACCTACCCCAACCTAACCTAACCTAACCTACCCTTACACCTAACCTAACTTAACCTAATCTACACTTCACCTAACCTAATCTGACCTACCCCTACACCTAAGCTAACCTAACTTAACCTAATCTACACTTAACCTAACCTAATTTAACATAATCTACCCTTTACATAACTACCTCTACCCATACACAAAACTTTAATACATATTCGTGTTTTTTTTAATACACCTTTTTTATTACATATGATGGGGAAAAAATTAATTAGCTCCTATTGGAAGAATAGCAACCCGAACGATCACAGCCAAAAAAATGCATTGAGCTTTAAATAAGTCAATATGTGACTAATTTGTTGTGGATTCGAAGGACATTTATATCCACTATCGGTTCAATGTTTCCATTTTGGTTCACATCCTCTACTCGTCTCCACAACACAGAGTCGAACCGGAGGGGACAAGGCTCTGTATTCCAGAAGAGGGAGGAAAGGAGATGAATAGAGGAATGAGAGAGAGAGAGAGGATAGGAGAGAAAGCGATGACGTGAAGAAGAGAGTAGAGAGAGAGGGTAAAATTTAGGCCTAAGGGACCCCCAGTTCTGGAATTAGAGGATAGAGACGCTAATCAGACGGCTGTGTCAACAAGCCTCCCCCCCCCCTCACCTTTTTCTACCTAGACTTCTCTCACTTCCCCTCACTTGCTTCGTAATCTCCCAAGACTTCTTAGACTCCTCCCTCTCCCCTTTCCAGAGGTTTCTCACTACCACATCTTTCAGATCTCCCCTCACCCCCCTTTCCAGAACCCTTACCCCCCCTTTCCAGGACCCCCACCCCCCTTCCAGAACCCCCCTCACCTTTCCTTTCCACGGGTGTGAAACGTGTAAATTAATCTAGCGTTCGAGCTGCCACCCACTGGACCTTTCCTGGAGCACATCCATTCCACACCCCCTTCCACAGCTCTCCAAGAACCCTCTCAACCCCCCTTCCTCCCCCCCCCCTCCCACACCATCACTATCGCGTCAGATATGGAAGAGTTGAAGATTGACAGTGGAACCCGAAATTTCCCCAAGACGAAGCCGCAAGTCGAGGCATCGAACACGGTAGAGTTTTGATGTCTAGGGGAGAGCTGAGGAATTTGCCTACCCATCCCCCCCTTTTCCCCCCTCCCTATCCCTACAAATCTCCCCTCCTCCCCCCTACAATCGCACCATTCTCACCCGCTTCCCTTATACCTCACCCCAGGAGGTGGTGTTGATTGCAGTGAGAGATTAATGGGGAAATGGGTTGAAGATGGGTTGTTGGTTTACCTGGTGCTCCCATACACCTGCCTCCCCCCCCTCAGGCTTAACCCCTCCCCCCCCCCTTCCGTAACCCTTTATCTCTAACTAAGACATCACTAAGAAAGCACAAACAGCTACACTTATACAAGGCTCTAGTCCGGTCACATCTAAAATGTCCTCCAGTATCACTACACATCTTAAAGAATACTGATATGCACAAACTACAAACAGTGGAAAATAAGGCACTAAGGAGAGCAGCAAAACACCGTCCACCATATGACCAGACAATCCAGGAGCTCCATGAACTCCTGAACACACAGCCACTAAACACCAGACTACAGCACCAAGCCTCCAGGGTGTGGAACACCATCCTAATGTTAGAAGACCCGATGGTTGAAAGGTTACTCCAAGATGAGACGCCCCACTCCCACAGCTGGTGGCCCAAGATGAGACGCCCCATTCCCACAACTGGTGGCCCAAGATGAGACGCCCCACTCCCACAGCTGGTGGCCCAAGATGAGACGCCCCACTCCCACAGCTGGTGGCCCAAGATGAGACGCCCCACTCCCACACCTGGTGGCCCAAGATGAGACGCCCCACTCTCACAGCTCGTGGCCCAAGATGAGACGCCCCACTCCCACAGCTGGTGGCCCAAGATGAGACGCCCCACTCCCACAGCTGGTGGCCCAAGATAAGACGCCCCACTCCCACAGCTGGTGGCCCAAGATGAGACGCCCCACTCCCACAGCTGGTGGCCCAAGATAAGACGCCCCACTCCCACAGCTGGTGGCCCAAGATGAGATGCCCCACTCCCACAGCTGGTGGCCCAAGATGAGACGCCCCACTCCCACAGCTGGTGGCCCAAGATGAGACGCCCCACTCCCACAGCTGGTGGCCCAAGATGAGACGCCCCACTCCCACAGCTGGTGGCCCAAGATGAGACGCCCCACTCCCACAGCTGGTGGCCCAAGATGAGACGCCCCACTCCCACAGCTGGTGGCCCAAGATGAGACGCCCCACTCTCACAGCTGGTGGCCCAAGATGAGACGCCCCACTCCCACAGCTGGTGGCCCAAGATGAGACGCCCCACTCCCACAGCTGGTGGCCCAAGATGAGACGCCCCACTCCCACAACTGGTGGCCCAAGCTGAGACACCCCCACTGAAATACAGACCATAACAAAAACATAGACACCCCCCAACACCGTCCACTCACAACCCACAACACCTCACCCCCAACGCCACGCCCCAAACAAACCCCCCACACCGAGCTCAGCAAAACTCCGAGCATTTTACCCGCCACACCAGCGGACTCTGTCGGTATAAACTACACGTTAAAAAAACAAAGTCCAGCCGCTCTTCCCATCACACGAGCCGGGAACACAACCACCAGAGAACACATACAGAACTGGATATATTTTTGTTCGAGGGGCAGCAGGGAGGGTTGTGGTAGCAGGAAGCAGGATCTGAAGACACCCTCCTCCATCTTGCTAGCAATATCCAGACATAAGCCAGCCCCTTCTTCTTTGAGGAGCTCACGTGAGCCCCGAGGAACTCTGAGAGGAGCTCAGAGGAGCCCCAAGGAGGCTCCAGAAGCCCTGTAATGATAACAGTGTGTCAATAATCCCTCTGTGACCAGGTCTTCCGTCGTGGGCATCAATAATGTCAGCGCTCTCATCCTTTCTGAGGCGGCCATCACGCTTAGGTCAAGACTTGCAGCCTTGCTTCTATGTTCTGGTTATGTTCTCTCTCTCTCTCTCTCTCTCTCTCTCTCTCTCTCTCTCTCTCTCTCTCTCTCTCTCTCTCTCTCTCTCTCTCTCTCTCTCTCTCTCTCTCTCTCTCTCGCCTCATAACCTCACAATCTGTATATCACAAATTTTACCTCATAATTTCCTCCTAATAACTTCTGAACCTCATAATCTCCACCTCACAACGTCTGAACCTCATAATCTCTCACCTCACAACCTCTTCTTACCTCACAAGCTCTGTACCTCATAATCTCTTCTCTCACAACCTCTCACTTCTCACCTCACAATGTCTCTACCTCATAATCTCTCACCTCACACCATCTCACCTAACAGCCTCTCTGAATCAGCTGAACCACCCTGGGTAATATCTCACTAGTTCAGGTGAACCTCTGCTGTTCATTAATACTCAAATCTACATATGACAAAGAACGATATAGAGAAATGGCTTAAAATTCGTTCGGAGTAGGAACAGAAGGAGCAGTAGCAGCAGCAGCAGCAGCAGCAGCAGCAGCAGCAGCAGCAGTAGCAGCAGCAGCAGCAGCAACAGCAGTAGCAGCAGCAGCAACAGCAACAGCAGTAGCAGCAGCAGCAATAACAGTAGAGCAGCAGCTGGAGCAGCAGCAGTAGCAGCAGCATATATATATATAATTAAGAAACTCATGAACAAATCCACAAGGGCCGTGACGTGGGTTCGAACCTATGTCCGAGAGGATCCCAGACGCTGTCTTAAGAGACTCATTGTACCTGCCTCTCACACACCAGAGGAATTAATTAAGTTGGCTTTGACATGCTGGAAAAAGTAACGCCACTCGGGTCAGGCGTGAGAACTGCCGCCGGATAAAACCACCGCTAATTCTTACCCGCTGAACCGGAATTTTGTCTTCCAGCCGGGAGGTTATCGTGTGGTTATCCGGCCGTCTTGACTGCGGTATTGGGAGTTGATATCTTAACCGGCTTCTTTCAGCGCATATGGTCCTCGTATCTCACATCCGTCAGCTCTCGAACTCGGTTTTCTAGGTAAGTTGCTCGTTTTCTGTTGTCTTCATCCCTAAGGGATGGAAAAGTGTTAGTCTGTCTCTTATCCTTTCGCCTTAATTAGGTCTTAACAGACATTTTCGTTATGGTATAACGACCGCGGAGTTTGGACGATTTACGAGAATAACCAAATCTAACTTAACCTAAACTTATCCTAACTTAACCTAACCTAACTTTAACCTAAATTAATTTAACTTTCGTCAACGGCATATGGCAACACTGGGTGAGTGTTGCCACTGTGCGTTTCTTTTTAATTAAAATACGCAAGCTAGGAAATACTTTGAACAAATTAATATATACATGAGCGGAACATTTTTGTTCCTTAATTTGCAAATGAAAATGCGTGCTTGGTGTGTGGTCTCGTGTTCAGCACAGTTAAAGTAACTGTAAATATCCCAGTTACTTCAGTAAAGTTGTAATGCTGTTGTGTGTGTGTGTATATATATATATATATATATATATATATATATATATATATATATATATATATATATATATATATATATATATATATATATATATATATATATTATATATATATAATATATTGGGGGCAATCTTGGTGAAATTTAATTTTATCTTGAGGTTACCTTGAGATGATTTCGGGGCTTAGTGTCCCCGCGGCCCGGTTTTCGACCAGGCCTCCTTTTTGTTACACACCCCCAGGAAGCAGCCCGTAGCAGCTGTCTAACTCCCAGGTACCAATTTACTGCTAGGTAACAGGGGCATTCAGGGTGAAAGAAACTTTGCCCATTGTTTCTCGCCGGCGCCCGGAATCGAACCCGGGACCACAGGATCACCCGTCCAGCGTGCTGTCCTCTCAGCCACCGGCCCCACCGTGTGTGTGTGTGTGTCCTAAACACATTTAGATCCATCTGTATCAGAGAGAGAGAGTATACATATGTCATATATACACATATACACATGCATGATCTTTACTATGCAACCAATCACATCCAGACCTTCTCTCTCCCCTTCTCATTTATTACTTCCCCTCACTCTCTCATTACTCCCTACTCTCCCTAATTGCCTCTCCTTTCTCCCCTCTCTCTCTCTCCCCCCCCCCCCTCACTACCACCATCATGTCATCACTATCACCAAGGACCCTTTTTTTGTTCATTTTTCTCTGGTTTTCGCATTTGTCATTATTTTTCGTATTTTTCGTAATTCTTAGTTTTCACAATTTTACATTTCGCTTCGTTTTCGTCATTTTGATTTATTCTTTTTTTTTGTTATTCTTCATTTCGTTCAATGTATCTTGTTATTAAATGATCTTGTCACGATATTATTTTAGTTTCATTTCTTACCCTTTTGTTCTCTCTTTCTCTTATTCTCTCTTAGTTTCTCTTATTCTCTTTTACTTTCTCTCATTCTCTCTCTCATTGGATCTCTTATCGTTGTTGTGCTATCCTTTATATTTTGCTTATCTCTCTTTTCATAATTCTCTCTCTCTCTCTCTCTCTCTCTCTCTCTCTCTCTCTCTCTCTCTCTCTCTCACTCTCTCACTCTCTCACTCTCTCACTCTCTCACTCTCTCTCTCTCTCTCTCTCTCTCTCTCTCTCTCTCTCTCTCTCTCTCTCTCTCTCTCTCTCAGCCAGCCTGAAACAGAAGAACAACTCTTGAAATCATCAACAGATAAAAAAAAACCAGTAAATCATCAGATATTTCCTCCTACCTCATTCTAATCTCGTAATATATTTTGTTGACAGATTCCTGCAATGTCATTTTCCCTTATCCACAGGTGTTCTGTCCATCATAGAACACAGGAATGAAGAACCACTTGTACCAGTGAAGAACCGCAGCTTCCAGTGAAGAACCGCAGATTTCCGTGAAGAACCACAGGCAGGAAACACTATACGAGAAATGCCGTCACATCTGGGAATTCAAAGTCCTCCGCTGGGAGCTGCAGCTGCTTGAGCGGGAACAGAGAGACAGACTCCCCAGCCCGTCACAAAGAGAGGATCGCAAGGAGCTTCGCGTAATTGGCTCCGGGAGTGACAGGTGAGAGACAGTTTCAATGAAAAGTCAAGAGAATTAGAATAATTGGCTGCTGTCGTTTTGACACAGGTCAACATTGAGTAGATAAAGAGAGAGAGAGTGTTTTGAGGGGTTGGTAGGAGGTAATTTGAGTGCATCTGCATTAGAGGCACTTGTAGTTTGAGTGTGTGATGGGATATGGCCTTAGTTGGTGGACTGCGACCCTTGAATGTATTCTGTGTTCACCTGTTTCCTGTATTTACCCTTTTTGTGTAACGAGAAGGAGGTCTGGTCGAGGACCGGGCCGCGGGGACGCTAAGCCCCGAAATCATCTCAAGATAACCTCAAGATAACTTAGTTATGCTTGCTGGGGTTGAGCTCTGCTCTTTCGGCCTGCCTCTCAACTGTCAATCAATCAACTGTTATTAACTATATTTTTCACACGCACACACACACACACACACACACACACACACACACACACACACACACACACACACACACACACACACACACACACACACACATGGGTACTGAAAGAGTGTGCAGAGGCACTTTGCTTGCCACTCTCCATAGTGTATAGTAAATCACTAGAGACGGGAGACCTACCAGAAATATGGAAGACGGCGAATGTGGTCCCAATATACAAAAAGGGCGACAGACAAGAGGCACTGAACTACAGGCCAGTGTCCTTGACTTGTATACCATGCAAGGTGATGGAGAAGATCGTGAGAAAAAACCTGGTAACACATCTGGAGAGAAGGGACTTCGTGACAAATCGCCAACATGGATTCAGGGAGGGTAAATCTTGCCTTACAGGCTTGATAGAATTCTACGATCAGGTGACACAGATTAAGCAAGAAAGAGAGGGCTGGGCGGACTGCATTTTCTTGGATTGTCGGAAAGCCTTTGACACAGTACCGCATAAGAGGCTGGTACATAAGCTGGAGAGACAGGCAGGTGTAGCTGGTAAGGTGCTCCAGTGGATAAGGGAGTATCTAAGCAATAGGAAGCAGAGAGTTACGGTGAGGGGTGAGACCTCCGATTGGCGTGAAGTCACCAGTGGAGTCCCACAGGGCTCTGTACTCGGTCCTATCTTGTTTCTGATATATGTAAATGATCTCCCGGAGGGTATCGATTCATTTCTCTCAATGTTTGCGGACGATGCTAAAATTATGAGAAGGATTAAAACAGAAGAGGACTGTTTGAGGCTTCAAGAAGACCTAGACAAGCTGAAGGAATGGTCGAACAAATGGTTGTTAGAGTTTAACCCAACCAAATGTAATGTAATGAAGATAGGTGTAGGGAGCAGGAGGCCAGATACAAGGTATCATCTGGGAGAGGAAATTCTTCAGGAGTCAGAGAAGGAAAAAGACTTGGGGGTTGATATCACGCCAGACCTGTCTCCTGCAGCACATATCAAGCGGATAACATCAGCGGCATATGCCAGGCTGGCCAACATACGAACGGCATTCAGAAACTTGTGTAAAGAATCATTCAGAACTTTGTATACCACATATGTCAGGCCAATCCTGGAGTATGCAGCCCCAGCATGGAGTCCATATCTAGTCAAGGATAAGACTAAACTGGAAAAGGTTCAAAGGTTTGCCACCAGACTAGTACCCGAGCTGAGAGGTATGAGCTACGAGGAGAGACTACGGGAATTAAACCTCACTTCGCTGGAAGACAGAAGAGTTAGGGGGGACATGATCACCACATTCAAGATTCTGAAGGGGATTGATAGGGTAGATAAAGACAGTCTATTTAACACAAGGGGAACACGCACAAGGGGACACAGGTGGAAACTGAGTGCCCAAATGAGCCACAGAGATATTAGAAAGAACTTTTTTAGTGTCAGAGTGGTTGACAAATGGAATGCACTAGGAAGTGATGTGGTGGAGGCTGACTCCATACACAGTTTCAAGTGTAGATATGACAGAGCCCGATAGGCTCATGAATCTGTACACCTGTTGATTGACGGTTGAGAGGCGGGACCAAAGAGCCAGAGCTCAACCCCCGCAAACACAACTAGGTGAGTACAACTAGGTGAGTACAACTAGGTGAGTACACACACACACACACACATTGACGGTTGAGAGGCGGGACCAAAGAGTCAAAGCTCAACCCCCGCAAGCACAATTAGGTGAGTACACAGGAAGCAGCCCGTAAAAGCTGTCTTAACTCCCAGGTACCTATTTACTGCTAGGTGAACAAGGGCATCAGGGTGAAAGAAACTGCCCATTTCATTTTCTGCTATCACCGAGGTTCGAACCCGGACCCTAGGATTACGAGTCCAGAGCACTGTCCACTCAGCTATCAGGCCCCCTTCTGTGTGTGTGTGTACTGACAGTCTAGCTGGTTTCAAACGATAATAGTTTAATGGATTGACTTATTACTCGTTTTCCATTAACAAATTTACTTTAAAATTATGTATTTGAGCGAATTTCAACCACTTTATACAACCTGCTCCATTTACTCACATTATTTACACAACATTATAAAATATAATAACATGTATGCTGGTCTTCCCTTTGAACGCTAATTCTTCTTAACAAGTTTCTCAAATTTACTTAGAATCTTGTATGTCGTTGTCATGTCTCCCCGATGTTCCTCCTCTCCAGTTCTGACTTGTTCTGATGTGTGCCTCTGGTATGTCTGCTCCCATATATATTTCTTCCTGCTTTGGGAATCTGTGTCTGCTTCCGTCTCTACAAGGAGTCAGCTCTAGCTCACATTCTCATAACCTTACATTTGCCTGGGTTAATGTCCAATAGCCACTTTCCAGACCCCCTTAGGATTAAATTTAGTTCATTTTGCAACACTATATATATATATATATATATATATATATATATATATATATATATATATATATATATATATATATATATATATATATAGGTAATCTAAATCAACTGAAACATTAAGTAACTATTTTCACCACTACACTAACTACCCCATTACAATACTCCCCGCAATTCAGACTTTTAGTCTAGCGACATATAACAATAAGACTAACTCCTCTTCTGATACAATGCCCCAAAAAGACTTATTTTTCTCATTATATCTCAACCATTGACAGTCTTAACTGGGACTAAAATAACCGAAAGCGGTGAGGCTTAATGAAATATATGATATATTCTGAATGGTTAATATTTTACCACTGGAGCAATTAAACTATCCGAGCCACATGCTGCATATTTTCTTTCCACATAAGGCAACAGCAATTTAGTTTGTTAGTAAATTATATTGTGGGGACTGGGCGCGCCCGCGCACGCTCATGTCATCGGTGTATATATGTAAACTAAAGTATACTAAGGGTACTGAAAGACCGAGAGGCACAAGGGGTACTGAAAAAGTATATCTAGATATGTATACCAGGATTAAGGTATACCTTTTGGTTGGTATGAGGTCGAGAACCGGGCCGCGGGGACGCTAAACCCCGAAATCATCTCAAGATAACCTCAAGAATATTTACTAGTTGGTTAGAAATGTCTTTCGGTAGCCTTAACAATCGTAATTAACAGTACATATTAACTTACATAGTAACAATACATATTAACTCACATAGTAATAGTACATATTAACTCACATAGTAACAGTACATATAGCACCAAGCCATCACGACTATATAGCACTGGGAAGGGGTCAGGATAAGGATTTGGGATGGGACGGGTGAGGAAAGGAATAGTACCCAACCACTTGTGGACGGTCGGGGGATTGAACGCCGACCAGCATGAAGCCAGACCGTCGCTCTACCATCCACTCCAAGTGGTTGGTTGGAGGGGTTTTTTAGAATTAATATTTAAATGAGAAGTCACTTAAGTCACGTTCTTGGGTAGTTCTTCCTGCTGCAATAGGTTCTGTTTTTTGTGTGTCTGTGACAAGTTCTACCACAATAGGGAGGTCTGGTGGCGCCTGGCTGTTGGCTGTTATCCTTCGTGTCTGGAGATCCCGGGAAGATATCCCAATTGCAACACGGTGGGATATGGCGACTTGGAAAGATAGCAGAGTGGATAAGGCTAGAGAGAGGAAGATTGGGGCAAAGGCATGGGTTGATTTGCTGTCTGTCTCTCTGTCTCTCTCTCTCTGTCTCTCTGTCTCTCTGTTTCTCTGTCTCTCTGTCTCTCTGTCTGTCTGTCTCTCTCTCTCTCTCCCTCTCTCTCTCTCTCTCTCTCTCTCTCTCTCTCTCTCTCTCTCTCTCTCTCTCTCTCTCTCTCTCTCTCTCTCTCTCTCTCTCTCTCTCACCATCATCCAGTTATAGACACATTAAACTCCCCGTCCTTTCTTCCTCTATACTTTATCATCATTTGCTTCCCCTTCTTCCTGATTCTCTCATTCCTTTTTTCTCCTTTTCATTTCCTTCCCTCCCCCATCCCCCCTCTTCTCCCCTCTTCTCGTCCTATTCCCTGTTTATAATGCACTATTTTCCAATATCCTCGTTTCCCTTGTCCTTATTCTGCTGTTCCGTCAGTTCCTGTTTCATTAGTTCCCTCTGGTTATCACTCTTTCCCTCGCCCTTTTTTCTCCTTGTCCATCATTCTTGTCTTATTATCTCTAGTCCTCTTCTGTTCCTCTCAACCCTCTTCCTCTCCCTCTCCACTATTCCACTTTTTTATTCCTTTCCAGACCTTTTACAGCAATTCTGTTGAGGAGTTTTCTGCAGACTATTTTCTTCTTCCTCATGCATTTACTCACCATGCTCTAACTCATGGCTCTCTCACTCATCATGCTCTTACTCATGGCTCTCTCACTCACCACACCCTCACTCACTAACTTGACTCACAACTCAGCAGCTAAAAATATAAAAATTGCAACTGTTCCCCCAATGCAAGACTGTTGTACTAGATTTAGATCCATGTTGGGAAAACGCTGAACTGGATAAAAGTATACCTGAAGGACAGAAAACAAAGAGTCACAGTGAGAGAGGAGGTCTCCAACTGGAGGAATGTAAGAAGTAGGGGTCCCACAAGGCTCAGTCTTGGGACCACTGCTCTTCCTGAGTTGTGTGAAGGACCTATCCGAGTGAGTGAGCTCAAATCTGATGAATGTAGAAACAGGAGGACTATGGGGAAGTTACAGGAGGACCTTAACCAAACTTCAGGAATGGACAAAGAAATGGATACTGGAATTCAATCCCAGCAAGTGTAAGGTAATGAAGATGGGAAAGATAAAGATTTAGGAGTGAATACACTACCAACACTCACACCAGAGGCACACTCAGACAGGATAACATCAGCGCCATATGAGACGCTGTCTAACATAATGGCATCGTTTAGGTACATAAATCAGGGCTTACGAAATGTAAGGAAGCACTCGTACCCTCTACGGATGGTCAACAAGTGGAATATACTGAAAAAAAGAAGTTGTGGAAACCACCTCCATCCACAACTTTATGGCCAGATTCGACAAGGATTTTGAACGTTCAATTAAATTATAACAGAACAGGTAGAACAATCCCAGAAAGTCGAACATAAGGAGCTAGAGAACAAATCCACAAGGGCCGTGACGAGGATTCGAACCTGCGTCCGGGAGCATCCCAGACACAGCATCCCATGTGTGATAAGGAGCTAGACCTTACTTAGCTATAGGCACTGATAATGCTAGTAGGTCATCTTGAGGTTATCTTGAGATGATTTCGGGGCTTTAGTGTCCCCGCGGCCCGGTCCTCGACCAGGCCTCCACCCCCAGGAGGCAGCCCGTGACAGCTGACTAACTCCCAGGTACCTATTTACTGCTAGGTAACGGGCATTCAGGGTGAAAGAAACTTTGCCCATTTGTTTCTGCCTCGTGCGGGAATCGAACCCGCGCCACAGAATTACGAGTCCTGCGCGCTATCCACCAGGCTACTAGGTCAGTACCACCACCACAACCACCACCACACCACCACAACTACAACCCCACCGTTCAACACTGACAGAGAGCACAGGTAAACTCATATAGTAAGTGGTATTAATAGCCCCAAGCGACATTGATGTTAACATGGTAGAAAATTTCCTTTTGAGATTTGTTAGTGCGGACTGACCTATCACTGTTGTGGTGCCTTGGTGATACAGCTTTGTTATACGTGATGGAGTTTACAACCACTTGGCAGGTCCTGTTTTAGAAATCCTGGAGTGTTATTTTCCCAGCATTTTCCCATAATTCCCCAAATTTTTCCCAGCATTTGTCCACAATTTTCCAAATTTTTGACAGCATTTTCCCATAATTCCCCAAATTTTTCCCAGCATTTTCCCATAATTCCCCAAATTTTTCCCAGCATTTCCCAGCAGCACAGCAAATGACAGCAAGCACTTGACCAGTGGATCAATATTATCAGCAGACATACATACGTTGATAGCAGACGATGGGCCAGATTCACGAAGCAGTTACGCAAGCACTTACGAACGTGTACATCATTCTTCAATCTTTGACGGCTTTGGTTACATTTATTAAACAGTTTACAAACATGAAAACTTGTCAATCAACTGTTGTTATTGTTATAAACAGCCTCCTGGTGCGTCGGCGCTCATTAACTGTTTAATAACTGTAAACAAAGCCACTAAAGATCGAGAAAAGATGTGCAGGTTCGCAAGTGCTTGCGTAACTGCTTCGTGAATCTGGCCCAATGTATTCCTCTAGTCGTGCGTCGCCACCACACGACGGTCGTACGACACCACACGACGGACGTACGACACCACACAATGGTCGTACGACACCACACAACAGACGTACGACACCACACAACAGTCGTACGCCACCACACAACGGTCGTACTCCGCCACACAACGGTCGTACAACACCACACAACGGACGTACGACACCACACAACTGTCGTACGACACCCCACAACGGACGTACGACACCACACAACACACCCACAGCAACACAACCATCGCCCTGCAACAGCTGATGCTGCTAATCTGCCCGAGACCAGATGGTGTTGCCATGGAGACAAGGTCAAACACAGATTGATTTTGTCCCACCAGAGTGACCCCTGCCCCATGACCCCTCCCCCCGTGATGGCAGGGGGGGAGGGGGGGGTTTACGAGGCAGTGAGGGGGGGGGTCTTACGAGGCAGTGAGGGGGGGGGTAGATGGAAGGGGGAGAGAGAAGAGGGGACCTAGACTATGGAAAAATAAAGAGGGGAAAAAAGACACTTAGAGCATGAAGAACGATGATAAACTAAGACCTGATAATTAAGAACAAAGGCGTATGAAAGGATTTTGTCATCATCCTAAATAATGTCTCATTGTCGACCTTCCGGCGCTAAGCTTGGTTCGGCAACCCGTTTGAGGCGCTAAGCTTGGTTCGGAGATCCTTTGAGGCGCTAAGCTTAGTTCGGAGATCCTTTGAGGCGCTAAGCTTGGTTCGGCAACCCTTTTGAGGCGCTAAGCTTAGTTCGGAAACCCCTTTGAGGCGCTAAACTTGGTTCCGAGATCCTTTGAGGCGCTAAGCTTGGTTCGGAGATCCTTTGAGGCGCTAACCTTAGTTCGGAAATCCTTTTGAGGCGCTAAGCTTGGTTCAGTAACCCTTTTGAGGTGCTAAGCTTGGTTCGGCAACCCTTTTGAAGCGCTATGCTTGGTTCGGCAACCCTTTTGAGGCGCTAACCTTAGTTCGGAAACCCCTTTGAGGCGCTAAGCTTGGTTCGGAGATCCTTTGAGGCGCTAAGCTTAGTTCGGAGATCCTTTGAGGCGCTAAGCTTGGTTCGGCAACCCTTTTGAGGCGCTAACCTTAGTTCGGAAATCCTTTTGAGGCGCTAAGCTTGGTTCAGTAACCCTTTTGAGGTGCTAAGCTTGGTTCGGCAACCCTTTTGAGGCGCTAAGCTTGGTTCGGCAACCCTTTGAGGCGCTAAGCTTGGTTCGGCAACCCTTTGAGGCGCTAAGCTTGGTTCGGCAATCCTTTAGAGACGCTAAGCTTGGTTCGGAAATCCTTTAGAGACGCTAAGCTTGATTCGGAAACCCTTTGAGGCGCTAAGCTTTCTTGACTTTGTGATTTTTTCTTCGATTAAAAACCTCGGCATTACGTTTGGTTATCACATTATCTTGTAGTTAAGATATCCAGAGGTTAAGATATCACCGCGTCTCAAGCACGTTGGCTCCGTGCAGATGAGTGATATTTTAATGTTATCTTAACCACCGGAGCTCACAGGAGTGAGGATAGGTCGTGTTAGGATAGGTCGTGTGAGGTGAGGTTTGTTTATGGATTAGCGATGACGTAGAAAATTACATATTTTGATGCGATCCTGGGATTCAGATTCACGAAGTAGTTACGCAAGTACTTACGAACCTGGGGCCAGATTCACGAAGTAGTTACGCAAGTACTTACGAACGTGTACACCTTTCCTCAATCTTTGACGGCTTTGGTTACATTTATTAAACAGTTTACAAGCATGAAAACTTGCCAATCAATTGTTGTTATTGTTATAAACAGCCTCCTGGTTCTTCGGAGCTCATTAACTGTTTAATAATTGTAAACAAAGCCACCAAAGATTGTGAGAAAAGATGTACAGGTTCGTAAGTGCTTGCGTAACTGCTTCGTGAATCTGGCCCCCTGGACTTTACTCATCCCGGAGTTAACCGCTGCGCATTTGTTCACCGTCGATGACGTCACGGTGAGTCTTGGTATGAATGAGCTGGCATATTCACGCTGGTGGAACGAGGCCTCGTCTGGTTAACTGTTCATGGCCGGTGAATTTAACAACACAGGCAACCGATCCGCAGAAATATTTGAACGTGCCACTGAAAATTTCAGCGGTCGCTCTGAAGCGACAAGGAGCGGCATGGAAATTGAACCGAGCCTCAGGCTTCACTCGTTCGAACTCCTAGTTGTTTTTCCCCTAATCCCTCCCCAGGCAACGCTTGTCCAAGCTGCTCCTAGCTGTTCCCCCTAATCCATCCCCAGGCATTGCCCAAGCTCCTAGCTGGGATAAGCTAGGAGCTTGTCCCTGCTAAGCTTTGCCTAGCTTTGCCATTTCAGGCTTCACTCGTCCGAACCGCTGTCGTCCCAGAAACAAATTCATAACTTTGCCCTCAAAATATGTAATCCACAGTATTTTCTCAAATATAAACTAATAATATTATATATTATTACATATACAGTTACGCCAAGAGTTAAGTAGTTTGTGACATGCTGATACTTCAATACTTTTCACATACGAACTAATCGAAGCACTGCTCGAGACGAGTTCGAATCCCGAAGCATGAATCATTTGCACAGTTTGTTTACCATAGAAAATGGCGGCTGCTGGACTAGTGAGTGTTTATAAGGACTGCCAGACGGTGTTGTAGCATAGAGAAATGATCACTGTAGCTTGTGCTCCATTTCGTTAGCTTGAGAGCTAACGACCAATTTACGGTTAATAGCCCTGGTGATCCAAGACCCACCCTACGGTTTTGGTGCTGGCTGTGTAGATTCCGTGTCGGGTGTGTAAATTTCGCACCAGGTGTGTAAATTCCGTGGCGGAAATGTAAATATCTTGTGTGTGTATATATATTCCAACGGAAACGCCTCAAGACGGCGGGCAAAAGAACCTCATTTCATCAACTTTGAGCAAACTTTACAGATCCAATCATCAGCGCCTTCACCATAGCGGGTCCGTAGGTAAGTACACATATTTTGTGTGGCTATTTCCGCTACGATACAAGCACTTCTATCGTAGTGTTTCCTCGACGATAGAGAGCCATTGCAGTCGTTGCTGCGTGCATCCTGCTCTTAAGAGTGATATTTACACCTTTTATGAACTTGTAAAGAGTCATACATACACCTTTTATCGACTAGTAAGAGTCATACTTACATGTTTTATCGACTTGTAAGAGTCATACTTACATCTTTTATCAACTTGTAAGTCATACTTACACCTTTTACCGACTTGTAAGTCATACTTATACCTTTTATCCACTTGTAAGAGTCATACTTATACCTTTTATCCACTTGTAAGAGTCATACTTACACCTTTTATCAACTTGTAAGTCATACTTACACCTTTTATCCACTTGTAAGAGTCATACTTACACCTTTTATCGACTTGTAAGACAGCTTAAGGATTTTTTCTTTACTTTGAAACTCTAGGATTGCTACAATGACTGTTGAACGTCAGTCATTGTAGCATCTAGATGTCACCTCCTCCAGGCTGTGAAGAGGTCTAGTGAAAGGGGGTGATGGGGCTGATGTCCCCCCCTCCACCCCCCCACTGAGGTCCCCCATCTAACAACAAACGGCCAGTGCCCAGTCAATCTTCCTGACTATTTGTGGAGTCGGTGTTAGAGAGGTGTTTGTAAGAGCTTTAATATCATCATGATTCTTCGATTGAAGCAGTACGCTGTTAACTACTTGTTAACTGCTTAACGATGAACCAATCCCCCCTACACCCCCCCCTCTCCCACCCCCACAACGTCCCCCCCCCCCAACGCCCCACAGCCCTCCCCCCCCCCCCCACCAGAGGGGGGGGGGCTGCTGCTATTCCCTCTCTCGGATACAATTATAAAAGGGTTCGAAGTGGAGTTCCTTGAAGCCTTATCGGCCGATAAGGCTTATTTGTTATCTCTAATAAGGCCTAACCTTTCTTTACCAACCCAGGCCTGATATTTTGCCGTGGCTTTATTTGTTTACTTGGCTTACTGAAGCTCTGTTACTACATATTGGTACTATTGAATTCCCTGCCGGCGCTTCATGCTGAAAAGTTGGTCTCACGTTGGTTGTAAATAACTTCTCGAAGGCAGCTTTCTCTAGGATGATAGTTGACAAATGTGTGGCCAGCTTGGCGTGTATTACACAAGTGCGTGCGTGTGTGTGTGTGCGTGCACTGGCGTCGAGCACCCCCGCTTTGTCTCGAACCTGGTCCTTGTGCGTGCACTGGCGTCGAGCACCCCCGCTTTGTCTCGAACCTGGTCCTTGTGCGCGCCAGAGCGCATGCAGTTCCGCCAATGACAGCCAGAATGATGCCATCTGCTACAGCAAGTTTTCTCCCAATTTGTTTTCTGTCTTTTTCGCCTGCATCTGGTATCAGCTTCTTCGGTACAAATATTTTTTTTCATTTTCATTTTTACGGTGACTGCTTTGAAAGCAGCGTTAAATGACGATACTCTTGAAAAACTGAACTTTTGAAAGTTCATTGGTGAGGGAGGGGGTCTGGTTGAGGTGGGGGTAGCATGGGGGGGACGTTGATGTGGGAGACAGATAGAGGGGGGGGGGGTGTTCCTGCTATTGGTATGGGTGGAGTGGGGGTGAACCGGTTAGAATTGGGGGTTGAGCCTGTTAGAAATTGGGGGTTAAAAGTACTTGAAATTGGAGGCCTATTTAAAGTTGGAGAAACCTTCCTTACTCACTCACTCTTCTCTCTCTCTCTCTCTCTCTCTCTCTCTCTCTCTCTCTCTCTCTCTCTCTCTCTCTCTCTCTCTCTCTCTCTCTCTCTCTCTCTCTCTCTCTCTCTCTCCCCCACACACACACTCCTTGGGGGGGGGGGGTATCTACACCCCAATACACACCATATACAAATAATTATTGCATCTGTAGTATATCATATCATCAGTGTATATCAAACCATTAACACTGAAGATATATACCATCAGTATATAAACCTGACTCGCAAACCATACACACTAATGTCCCCCCCTCCCTCCCCTCTCCCCTAATAAAGCAGAACTAATAAAACGAGAAATTAAAGAGCAAAAAAATACATCAAATACAATTTAGAAATACAAACTTGGCCAGGCACAGGTACTGCCACCCCGCAGCGCTCTGAGGAAACTCTTGGAAACTCTCAGTGAATGTCGTAAAATTTGGAGTAACTTCTCGCGAATTTGAGAGTTGTTGCTTGAAGAAATATATGAAGTTGATAGACTGGAGGATTAACGTGTGGAGGTGGTGGTGTGCTGGGGACAAGCGGCCAGATTCACGAAGCAGTTACGAACCTGGGGTCCAGATTCACGAAGCAGTTACGCAAGCACTTACGAACCTGGGGCCCAGATTCACGAAGTAGTTACGCAAGCTCTTACGAACGTGTACATCTTTCCTCAATCTTTGACGGCTTTGGTTACATTTATTAAACAGTTTACAAGTATGAAAACTTGCCAATCAACTGTTGTTATTGTTATAAGCAGCCTCCTGGTGCTTCCGAGCTCATTAACTGTTTAATAATTGTAAACAAAGCCGCCAAAGATTGAGAAAAGATGTAGGTCGGTGAAGCTGTTGTTGAACCCGGAGGTGAGGCGACGCTAGCAGTACTAGCAGGGAGTACTAGGAGTAGCAAGGAGTACTAAGAGTAGCAAGGAGTACTGGCAGTAGCAGGGAGTACTGGCAGTAGCAGGGAGTACCGGCAGTAGCAGGGAGTACCGGCAGTAGCAGGGAGTACCGGCAGTAGCAGGGAGTACCGGCAGTAGCAGGGAGTACCGGCAGTAGCAGGGAGTACCGGCAGTAGCAGGGAGTACTAAGAGTAGCAAGGAGTACCGGCAGTAGCAGGGAGTACCGGCAGTAGCAGGGAGTACCGGCAGTAGCAGGGAGTACCGGCAGTAGCAGGGAGTACCGGCAGTAGCAGGGAGTACCGGCAGTAGCAGGGAGTACCGGCAGTAGCAGGGAGTACTGGCAGTAGCAGGGAGTACTGGCAGTAGCAGGGAGTACTGGCAGTAGCAGGGAGTACTGGCAGTAGCAGGGAGTACCGGCAGTAGCAGGGAGTACTAAGAGTAGCAAGGAGTACCGGCAGTAGCAGGGAGTACCGGCAGTAGCAGGGAGTACTAAGAGTAGCAAGGAGTACCAGCAGTAGCAGAGAGTACTGGCAGTAGCAGGGAGTACCGTCAGTAGCAGGGAGTACCGGCAGTAGCAGGGAGTACCGGCAGTAGCAGGGAGTACCGGCAGTAGCAGGGAGTACCGGCAGTAGCAGGGAGTACCGGCAGTAGCAGGGAGTACTAAGAGTAGCAAGGAGTACCGGCAGTAGCAGGGAGTACCGGCAGTAGCAGGGAGTACTGGCAGTAGCAGGGAGTACCGGCAGTAGCAGGGAGTACCGGCAGTAGCAGGGAGTACCGGCAGTAGCAGGGAGTACCGGCAGTAGCAGGGAGTACCAGCAGTAGCAGGGAGTACTAAGAGTAGCAGGGAGTACCGGCAGTAGCAGGGAGTACCGGCAGTAGCAGGGAGTACTAAGAGTAGCAAGGAGTACCGGCAGTAGCAGGGAGTACCGGCAGTAGCAGGGAGTACCGGCAGTAGCAGGGAGTACCGGCAGTAGCAGGGAGTACCGGCAGTAGCAGGGAGTACCGGCAGTAGCAGGGAGTACCGGCAGTAGCAGGGAGTACTAAGAGTAGCAGGGAGTACCGGCAGTAGCAGGGAGTACCGGCAGTAGCAGGGAGTACCGGCAGTAGCAGGGAGTACTAAGAGTAGCAGGGAGTACCGGCAGTAGCAGGGAGTACCGGCAGTAGCAGGGAGTACCGGCAGTAGCAGGGAGTACCGGCAGTAGCAGGGAGTACCGGCAGTAGCAGGTAGTACCGGCAGTAGCAGGGAGTACCGGCAGTAGCAGGGAGTACCGGCAGTAGCAGGGAGTACTGGCAGTAGCAGGGAGTACTGGCAGTAGCAGGGAGTGCCTTGAAGACGTCTCTGAAGACGTCTCACAGACAGGACATCTGTGAGACGTCTTGGCCACATCTTTCCCTTGAAGACGTCTCTGAATACGTCTCACAGACGGACCATCTGTGAGACGTCTTGGCCTCATCTTTCCGTCGACCGGACACAGCTGCTCCTCTCTCTCTCTCCTTCATCAGAAATCGCGCAAATTTTTGTCTCCCGGAAGCCGGTGGCGGCAGATGTCTTTCTGATTTCGAAGCCGCAGCATCCGATCTCCTAAATTAAGAGCATCACTGATCTCAAGATGGTCGCTTGACATGCTGGAGAAGAGGGAGGGGGGGGGGGTAAGGGGGAAGGGAAAGGGGGGCATGGGAAAGGGGGATTAGGGAACGAATTTTCTCCTGCTGAAATTCCATGGTGGAAAAAATTCAAGCTTTGAGAAAGACACAACTGATTAGGGGTCAGAGAAGATGCATGGTTAGGGGCAGGGCAGGTAGGGGCAGGGTCAGTGGAGCAAGGGGCTGGCAGGGCAAGGAAGCTAGTGGCTGGCAGGGGCAGGGCAGGTAGGGGCTGGCAGGGGCAGGGAAGCTAGTGGCAGGCAGGGGTAGGGAAGGTAGGGACAGGCAGGGACAGGAAAGCTAGGAGCAGGCAGGGACAGGGAAGCTAGGAGCAGGCAGGGGCAGGGAAGCTAGGGGCTGACAAGAGAACATCAGACATTTCTGCTGACATCAGCAGAAAAAACCGGTTGAATGAACCAAGACATTGATCAGTAGGAAAGCCATTAGTCCCTTCATCAGATAATCTATTAGCAGAAAGGGGTCCTTGTTTTATCATTTGCCCAAGCGCTTCTGCTAACGAACTGTCGCCCTCTTGTGTGTGTGTTCCTCGTCTCCTTTATCCTGTTATCCCTCGTCTCATTCGGAAGGGGAAACTTTTTTTTTTGTTTTGTTTTAACTTTACAGTACATAGTCCATCATTTATAACGGATGGGTGCTTGTTATCTTACCCTGATGATATCTGGAGGGAGGGGAGAGCCAATCCTGTTCCCGGCACCCTTCCCATCCCACGTCCCGGACAGTAAGGAAGATGTGTTTATGTATTCTTAAGAAAAATATATAGACGGTTTGAAAGTTTTGAATCAGAGTGACGGGTATTAACGTACGCTGCCAGACGTACCGGAGCGAAATATATGCCGCCGCTCTATTTTGACTGATAGAGCATAGAGCCAGGATGTTACATTAGTGTTAATGATTGCCAACACAAGCCAACTATAGTGAATGGTTGGCTTGTTGAGTATTGTTTAAGATGTTTAGTGCAAGAGTGTTTACAGTACGACATTTGTACAGAGTCGACAAGCAGCCAAATTCGGCTGCTTGTCCAACCGGCTCTAGTGTATAACTGACGTTGAAGGGAGGCGGTCACGCCGGGTCTGGCGCACATATCTTCGTTAAGTAATCACTGTATTTTAAGTAGTAGAGCGGCCATTTTTGTACTTTATGTAATGTTAAATGGTGTTGTACCTTCCTCCTAGAACTCGGATTCCGGATACCTGGAATCCAGGTCCTTGAACAGGTGACGACGTTGATTTTGGTGGATTAGGTGACGCGTTGGTCACTTCACCTTCCTTCCCTCCCTCCCTCCCTTCACCCTCCTACCCCCCCTTCACCCTCCTTCCCTTCACCCTCCTACCCCCCCTCCCTTCACCCTCCTACCCCCCCCTACACCCTTCACCCTCCTACCCCCCACCCTTCACCCTCCTACCCCCCCTCCCTTCACCCTCCTATCCCCCCTACACCCTTCACCCTCCTACCCCCCCTCCCTTCACCCTCCTACCCCCCCTTTACCCTCCTACCCCCCACAACCCTTTACCCTTCTACCCCCCCTCCCCTCACCCTCCTACCCCCTTCCCCCCCACCCTTTACCCTCCTACCGCCCCCCCACCCTAAACCCCTCCCCCCCCCTCCCTTCACCCTCCTATCCCCCCTCCCTTCATCCTCCTACCCCCCGTCCCTTCACCCTCTTACCCCCCCTCCCTTCACCCTCCTACCCCCCCTCCCTTCACCCTCCTACCCCCCTCCCTTCACCCTCCTACCCCCCCCCACCCTTCACCCTCCTACCCCCCCCCCACCCTTCACCCTCCTACCCCCCCCCCCACCCTTCACCCTCCTACCCCTCCCTCACCCATCACCCTCCTACCCCCCCCTCACCCATCACCCTCCTACCCCCCCTCACCCATCACCCTCCTACCCCCCCCTCACCCATCACCCTCCTACCCCCCCCCCTCACCCATCACCCTCCTACCCCCCCCCCCCCTCACCCATCACCCTCCTACTCCCACCCCCCCCCATCACCCTCCTACCCCCCCCCCCTCTCTTAGCACTTGGAGAAGACAGTCTGGGGCGCGAGACAGGAGGAGACGTGTTAATCTTGACACTAACGAGTCCATCTTCGTATATCTTGTGGAACTGTGGTCAATATTGACATATAAAAGTACTAAATTATCGCATGCTTACAATCAAGCGAGACTATTAGTTTTTTTCCTCTTACTGAAAGCTGTTTTATTGATGAGTTTTTCTGATGCTGTTTAGCTAATTATTATTGTGTTGTTTTTCAGTAAAGGTTCAAATATTTTAGTGGGCAAAAATGTTATAAATAAGAGATTGCGTTTTCAGAGGGTTGGTGAAGGGCTGCCGCACCTGTCACTCATAATTGGCTTAGTGTGGCCTCATTTTGAAGCTACCTCCACTCACCCTCATTCACCACACTCCCCCCCCCCTAACCACACCACAAGCCACTAATATCGTGAGTGAAATCACGGCCCTCATCATGTTACCCTCATAAGTAACTCATACGTCCCCGTCTCCTCCTTCCAGGTCCCTGGTGAGTACGGCCGCCTCACTCGTTGCAGGGTCGGCGTTCGATCCCCGATGGTTCAAGTGGTTTTAGGGGTCGCCCGATCCACTTTAAGCCAGAAAAGGAACTTTTGATAAGTTAAGTGATGTCTCCTCATATTTAAGGCTTGAATGTTAATCATTAACGTTAAATATATAATATAATATATATTGATCAGACAGACCCAGCCTCTATAGTGCCAGATAGAGACCCAGCCTCTAGTGCCAGATATAGACCCAGCCTCTAGTGCCAGATAGACCCAGCCTCTAGTGCCAGATAGAGACCCAGCCTCTAGTGCCAGATAGAGACCCAGCCTCTAGTGCCAGATAGAGACCCAGCCTCTAGTGCCAGATAGACCCAGCCTCTAGTGCCAGATAGAGACCCAGCCTCTAGTGCCAGATAGAGACCCAGCCTCTAGTGCCAGATAGAGACCCAGCCTCTAGTGCCAGATAGAGACCCAGCCTCTAGTGCCAGATAGAGACCCAGCCTCTAGTGCCAGATAGAGACCCAGCCTCTAGTGCCAGATAGAGACCCAGCCTCTAGTGCCAGATAGAGACCCAGCCTCTAGTGCCAGATATAGCACCAGCCTCTAGTGCCAGATATAGACCCAGCCTCTAGTGCCAGATATAGACCCAGCCTCTAGTGCCAGATATAGACCCAGCCTCTAGTGCCAGATATAGACCCAGCCTCTAGTGCCAGATATAGCCCCAGCCTCTAGTGCCAGATATAGACCTCTAGTGCCAGATATATAGACCCAGCCTCTAGTGCCAGATATAGACTCAGCCTCTAGTGCCAGATATAGTCCCAGCCTCTAGTGCCAGATATAGTCCCAGCCTCTAGTGCCAGATATAGCCCCAGCCTCTAGTGCCAGATATAGCCCCAGCCTCTAGTGCCAGATATAGACTCAGCCTCTAGTGCCAGATATAGACCCAGCCTCTAGTGCCAGATATAGACTCAGCCTCTAGTGTCAGATATAGTCCCAGCCTCTAGTGCCAGATATAGTCCCAGCCTCTAGTGCCAGATATAGCCCCAGCCTCTAGTGCCAGATATAGACTCAGCCTTTAGTGCCAGATATAGACTCAGCCTCTAGTGCCAGATATAGACTCAGCCTCTAGTGCCAGATATAGACCCAGCCTCTAGTGCCAGATATAGACTCAGCCTCTAGTGCCAGATATAGACCCAGCCTCTAGTGCCAGATATAGACTCAGCCTCTAGTGCCAGATATAGACTCAGCCTCTAGTGCCAGATATAGACCCAGCCTCTAGTGCCAGATATAGTCCCAGCCTCTAGTGCCAGATATAGCCCCAGCCTCTAATGCCAGATATAGCCCTCTTAGTGCCAGATAAAGACCTCTAATGCCAGATATAGACCTCTAGTGCCAGATACAGCCCTCTAGTGCCAGATACAGCCCTCTAGTGCCAGATACAGCCCTCTAGTGCCAGATACAGCCCTCTAGTGCCAGATACAGCCCTCTAGTGCCAGATACAGCCCTCTAGTGCCAGATACAGCCCTCTAGTGCCAGATACAGCCCTCTAGTGCCAGATACAGCCCTCTAGTGCCAGATACTGCCCTCTAGTGCCAGATACAGCCCTCTAGTGCCAGATACAGCCCTCTAGTGCCAGATATAGCCCTCTAGTGCCAGATATAGCCCTCTAGTGCCAGATATAGCCCTCTAGTGCCAGATATAGCCCTCTAGTGCCAGATATAGCCCTCTAGTGCCAGATACAGCCCTCTAGTGCCAGATACAGCCCTCTAGTGCCAGATACAGCCCTCTAGTGCCAGATACAGCCCTCTAGTGCCAGATACAGCCCTCTAGTGCCAGATATAGCCCTCTAGTGCCAGATATAGTCCCAGCCTCTATGAAGTGGAGTACCGGACTGGAACCCAACACCATTCACACGTGAAAGCATTAAATGACCCGAGTCGCCCACAGAACCCTCACCCAATATAACTCCATAACCAGGTTTTCTGACCATCCCGGACCAAACGTCATTTCACAGCCTCGAAATATCCCATTTCACGCTGTCCTTGTTTAGAAATTCAGTTGTGTTCCTCCATCGTGGAGTTAAGAGATTGGATTGACGGTTCAACTACCGAGCGATAGGATAAAATTCGGGCGTGGTGAACACAAACACTTGTAAATATATGTGTTTTTGTGTATACCTCTGTATATGATATATATTAGTATACCATATGATACTAGTATAGTATTAGGATTATTATAATATATAGTAAGAGCCGAAGCACAAATAGGTGAGCACACACACACACACACACACACACACACACACACACACACACACACACGCAGCTCACAACATCAAACTCTCAGGCACCTATTTAGTGCTAAGTGAACAGAGGCATCAGTTGAATGAAATTGAACCCATTTCTGTCTTCTAATGGGAATCGAACCGGATCCGTGGCCTGCTAATCCCGATCGCTACATAATAAAAAATATATTATGAAAAGGAATTTGTAATCGAGTATCTAGTGCGATAGCCTGTCCTAGCCACAATAGTCTGTCCTAGTGCGATAGCCTGTCCTAGCCACAATAGTCTGTCCTAGCCACAATAGTGTGTGTCCCAGCCACAATAGTGTGTGTCCCAGCCACAATAGTGTGTGTCCCAGCCACAATAGTGTGTGTGTCCCAGCCACAATAGTGTGTGTGTCCCAGCCACAATAGTGTGTGTGTCCCAGCCACCATAGTGTGTGTGTCCCAGCCACCATAGTGTGTGTGTCCCAGCCACCATAGTGTGTGTGTCCCAGCCACCATAGTGTGTGTGTCCCAGCCACCATAGTGTGTGTGTCCCAGCCACCATAGTGTGTGTGTCCCAGCCACCATAGTGTGTGTGTCCCAGCCACCATAGTGTGTGTGTCCCAGCCACCATAGTGTGTGTGTCCCAGCCACCATAGTGTGTGTGTCCCAGCCACCATAGTGTGTGTGTCCCAGCCACCATAGTGTGCGTGTCCCAGCCACCATAGTGTGCGTCCCCCAGCCACCATAGTGTGCGTCCCCCAGCCACCATAGTGTGCGTCCCCCAGCCACCATAGTGTGCGTCCCCCAGCCACCATAGTGTGCGTCCCCCAGCCACCATAGTGTGCGTCCCCCAGCCACCATAGTGTGCGTCCCCCAGCCACCATAGTGTGCGTCCCCCAGCCACCATAGTGTGCGTCCCCCAGCCACCATAGTGTGCGTCCCCCAGCCACCATAGTGTGCGTCCCCCAGCCACCATAGTGTGCGTCCCCCAGCCACCATAGTGTGCGTCCCCCAGCCACCATAGTGTGCGTCCCCCAGCCACCATAGTGTGCGTCCCCCAGCCACCATAGTGTGCGTCCCCCAGCCACCATAGTGTGCGTCCCCCAGCCACCATAGTGTGCGTCCCCCAGCCACCATAGTGTGCGTCCCCCAGCCACCATAGTGTGCGTCCCCCAGCCACCATAGTGTGCGTCCCCCAGCCACCATAGTGTGCGTCCCCCAGCCACCATAGTGTGCGTCCCCCAGCCACCATAGTGTGCGTCCCCCAGCCACCATAGTGTGCGTCCCCCAGCCACCATAGTGTGCGTCCCCCAGCCACCATAGTGTGCGTCCCCCAGCCACCATAGTGTGCGTCCCCCAGCCACCATAGTGTGCGTCCCCCAGCCACCATAGTGTGCGTCCCCCAGCCACCATAGTGTGCGTCCCCCAGCCACCATAGTGTGCGTCCCCCAGCCACCATAGTGTGCGTCCCCCAGCCACCATAGTGTGCGTCCCCCAGCCACCATAGTGTGCGTCCCCCAGCCACCATAGTGTGCGTCCCCCAGCCACCATAGTGTGCGTCCCCCAGCCACCATAGTGTGCGTCCCCCAGCCACCATAGTGTGCGTCCCCCAGCCACCATAGTGTGCGTCCCCCAGCCACCATAGTGTGCGTCCCCCAGCCACCATAGTGTGCGTCCCCCAGCCACCATAGTGTGCGTCCCCCCAGCCACCATAGTGTGCGTCCCCCAGCCACCATAGTGTGCGTCCCCCAGCCACCATAGTGTGCGTCCCCCCAGCCACCATAGTGTGCGTCCCCCAGCCACCATAGTGTGCGTCCCCCAGCCACCATAGTGTGCGTCCCCCAGCCACCATAGTGTGCGTCCCCCAGCCACCATAGTGTGCGTCCCCCAGCCACCATAGTGTGCGTCCCCCAGCCACCATAGTGTGCGTCCCCCAGCCACCATAGTGTGCGTCCCCCAGCCACCATAGTGTGCGTCCCCCAGCCACCATAGTGTGCGTCCCCCAGCCACCATAGTGTGCGTCCCCCAGCCACCATAGTGTGCGTCCCCAGCCACCATAGTGTGCGTCCCCCCAGCCACCATAGTGTGCGTCCCCCCAGCCACCATAGTGTGCGTCCCCCAGCCACCATAGTGTGCGTCCCCCCAGCCACCATAGTGTGCGTCCCCCAGCCACCATAGTGTGCGTCCCCCAGCCCACCATAGTGTGCGCCCCCAGCCACCATAGTGTGCGCCCCCCAGCCACCATAGTGTGCGCCCCCCAGCCACCATAGTGTGCGCCCCCCAGCCACCATAGTGTGCGCCCCCCAGCCACCACAGTGTGCGCCCCCCAGCCACCAAGTGTGCGCCCCCCAGCCACCACAGTGTGCGCCCCCCCAGCCACCACAGTGTGCGCCCTCCCAGCCACCACAGTGTGCGCCCCCCAGCCACCACAGTGTGCGCCCCCCAGCCACCACAGTGTGCGCCCCCCAGCCACCACAGTGTGCGCCCCCCCCAGCCACCACAGTGTGCGCCCCCCAGCCACCACAGTGTGCGCCCCCCAGCCACCACAGTGTGCGCCCCCCAGCCACCACAGTGTGCGCCCCCCAGCCACCACAGTGTGCGCCCCCCAGCCACCACAGTGTGCGCCCCCCCAGCCACCACAGTGTGCGCCCCCCAGCCACCACAGTGTGCGCCCCCCAGCCACCACAGTGTGCGCCCCCCAGCCACCACAGTGTGCGCCCCCCAGGCCACACAGTGTGCGCCCCCCAGCCACCACACGTGTGCGCCCCCCCGCCACCACAGTGTGCGCCCCCCAGCCCACCACAGTTGTGCGCACCCCCCAGCCACACAGCTAGTGTGGCCCCCCCAGCCACCCACAGTGTGCGCCCCCCAGCCAACCACAGTGTGCGCCCCCCAGCCACCACAGTGTGCGCCCCCCCAGCCACCACAGTGTTGCGCCCCCCAGCCACCCACAGTGTTGCGCCCCCAGCCACCACCAGTGTGCGCCCCCCATCCACCACAAGTGTGCGGCCCCCAGGCCACCACCAGTGTGCGCCCCCCAGCCACCACACGTGTTGCGCCCCCCAGCCACCACAGTGGTGCGCCCCCAGCACCACAGTTGTGCGCCCCCCAGCCACCACAGTGGCGCCCCCCAGCCACAACACAGTGTGCGCCCCCCAAGCCACCACAGTGTGCGCCCCCCAGCCACACAGTGTGCGCCCCCAGCCACCACAGTGTGCGCCCCCCAGCCACCACAGTGTTCGCGCCCCACAGCCACCAACAGTGTGCGCCCCCCAGCCACCACAGTGTGCGCCCCCCCCCCAGCCCCACCACAGTTGTGCGCCCCCCAGCCACCACAGTGTGCGCCCCCCAAGCCACCACAGTGTGCGCCCCCCAGCCACCACAGTGTGCGCCCCCCAGCCACACAGTGTGCGCCCCCCAGCCACCACAGTGTGCGCCCCCAGCCACCACAGTGTGCGCCCCCCAGCACCACGTGTGCGCCCCCAGCCACCACAGTGTGCGCCCCCCCAGCCACCACAGTGTGCGCCCCCCAGCCACCACAGTGTGCGCCCCCCAGCCACCACAGTGGTGCGCCCCCCAGCCACCACAGTTGTGCGCCCCCCCAGCCACCACAGTGTGCGCCCCCCAGCCACCACAGTGTGCGCCCCCCAGCCACCACAGTGTGCGCCCCCCAGCCACCACAGTGTGCGCCCCCCAGCCACCACAGTGTGCGCCCCCCAGCCACCACAGTGTGCGCCCCCCAGCCACCACAGTGTGCGCCCCCCCAGCCACCACAGTGTGCGCCCCCCAGCCACCACAGTGTGCGCCCCCCAGCCACCACAGTGTGCGCCCCCCAGCCAGCCCACAGTGTGCGCCCCCCACCACCACAGTGTGCGCCCCCCAGCCACCACAGTGTGCGCCCCCCAGCCACCACAGTGTGCGCCCCCCAGCCACCACAGTGTGCGCCCCCCAGCCACCACAGTGTGCGCCCCCCAGCCACCACAGTGTGCGCCCCCCAGCCACCACAGTGTGCGCCCCCCAGCCACCACAGTGTGCGCCCCCCAGCCACCACAGTGTGCGCCCCCCCAGCCACCACAGTGTGCGCCCCCCAGCCACCACAGTGTGCGCCCCCCAGCCACCACAGTGTGCGCCCCCCAGCCACCACAGTGTGCGCCCCCCAGCCACCACAGTGTGCGCCCCCCCAGCCACCACAGTGTGGCGCCCCCCAGCCACCACAGTGTGCGCCCCCCAGCCACCACAGTGTGCGCCCCCCAGCCACCACAGTGTGCGCCCCCAGCCACCACAGTGTGCGCCCCCCAGCCACCACAGTGTGCGCCCCCCAGCCACCACAGTGTGCGCCCCCCAGCCACCACAGTGTGCGCCCCCCAGCCACCACAGTGTGCGCCCCCCAGCCACCACAGTGTGCGCCCCCCAGCCACCACAGTGTGCGCCCCCCAGCCACCACAGTGTGCGCCCCCCCAGCCACCACAGTGTGCGCCCCCCAGCCACCACAGTGTGCGCCCCCCAGCCACCACAGTGTGCGCCCCCCAGCCACCACAGTGTGCGCCCCCCAGCCACCACAGTGTGCGCCCCCCAGCCACCACAGTGTGCGCCCCCCAGCCACCACAGTGTGCGCCCCCCAGCCACCACAGTGTGCGCCCCCCAGCCACCACAGTGTGCGCCCCCCAGCCACCACAGTGTGCGCCCCCCAGCCACCACAGTGTGCGCCCCCCAGCCACCACAGTGTGCGCCCCCCAGCCACCACAGTGTGCGCCCCCCAGCCACCACAGTGTGCGCCCCCCAGCCACCACAGTGTGCGCCCCCCAGCCACCACAGTGTGCGCCCCCCAGCCACCACAGTGTGCGCCCCCCAGCCACCACAGTGTGCGCCCCCCAGCCACCACAGTGTGCGCCCCCCAGCCACCACAGTGTGCGCCCCCCAGCCACCACAGTGTGCGCCCCCCAGCCACCACAGTGTGCGCCCCCCAGCCACCACAGTGTGCGCCCCCCCAGCCACCACAGTGTGCGCCCCCCAGCCACCACAGTGTGCGCCCCCCCAGCCACCACAGTGTGCGCCCCCCAGCCACCACAGTGTGCGCCCCCCAGCCACCACAGTGTGCGCCCCCCAGCCACCACAGTGTGCGCCCCCCAGCCACCACAGTGTGCGGCCCCCCCAGCCACCACAGTGTGCGCCCCCCAGCCACCACAGTGTGCGCCCCCCAGCCACCACAGTGTGCGCCCCCCAGCCACCACAGTGTGCGCCCCCCAGCCACCACAGTGTGCGCCCCCCCAGCCACCACAGTGTGCGCCCCCCAGCCACCACAGTGTGCGCCCCCCAGCCACCACAGTGTGCGCCCCCCAGCCACCACAGTGTGCGCCCCCCAGCCACCACAGTGTGCGCCCCCCAGCCACCACAGTGTGCGCCCCCCAGGCCACCACCAGTGTGCGCCCCCCCAGCCACCACAGTGTGCGCCCCCCCAGCCACCACAGTGTGCGCCCCCCAGCCACCACAAGCAGTGTGCGCCCCCCCAGCCACCACAGTGTGCGCCCCCCCAGCCACCACAGTGTGCGCCCCCCCGCCACCACAGTGTGCGCCCCCCAGCCTCCACAGTGTGCGCCCCCCAGCCACACACAGTGTGCGCCCCCCAGCCACCCACAGTGTGCGCCCCCCCCAGCCACCACAGTGTGCGCCCCCCAGCCACCACAGTGTGCGCCCCCCAGCCACCACAGTGTGCGCCCCCCAGCCACCACAGTGTGCGCCCCCCAGCCACCACAGTGTGCGCCCCCCAGCCACCACAGTGTGCGCCCCCCCAGCCACCACAGTGTGCGCCCCCCCAGCCACCACAGTGTGCGCCCCCCAGCCACCACAGTGTGCGCCCCCCAGCCACCACAGTGTGCGCCCCCCAGCCACCACAGTGTGCGCCCCCCAGCCACCACAGTGTGCGCCCCCCAGCCACCACAGTGTGCGCCCCCCAGCCACCACAGTGTGCGCCCCCCAGCCACCACAGTGTGCGCCCCCCAGCCACCACAGTGTGCGCCCCCCAGCCACCACAGTGTGCGCCCCCCAGCCACCACAGTGTGCGCCCCCCAGCCACCACAGTGTGCGCCCCCCCAGCCACCACAGTGTGCGCCCCCCAGCCACCACAGTGTGCGCCCCCCAGCCACCACAGTGTGCGCCCCCCAGCCACCACAGTGTGCGCCCCCCAGCCACCACAGTGTGCGCCCCCCAGCCACCACAGTGTGCGCCCCCCAGCCACCACAGTGTGCGCCCCCCAGCCACCACAGTGTGCGCCCCCCAGCCACCACAGTGTGCGCCCCCCAGCCACCACAGTGTGCGCCCCCCAGCCACCACAGTGTGCGCCCCCCAGCCACCACAGTGTGCGCCCCCCCAGCCACCACAGTGTGCGCCCCCCCAGCCACCACAGTGTGCGCCCCCCAGCCACCACAGTGTGCGCCCCCCAGCCACCACAGTGTGCGCCCCCCAGCCACCACAGTGTGCGCCCCCCAGCCACCACAGTGTGCGCCCCCCAGCCACCACAGTGTGCGCCCCCCAGCCACCACAGTGTGCGCCCCCCAGCCACCACAGTGTGCGCCCCCCAGCCACCACAGTGTGCGCCCCCCAGCCACCACAGTGTGCGCCCCCCAGCCACCACAGTGTGCGCCCCCCAGCCACCACAGTGTGCGCCCCCCAGCCACCACAGTGTGCGCCCCCCAGCCACCACAGTGTGCGCCCCCCAGCCACCACAGTGTGCGCCCCCCAGCCACCACAGTGTGCGCCCCCCAGCCACCACAGTGTGCGCCCCCCAGCCACCACAGTGTGCGCCCCCCCAGCCACCACAGTGTGCGCCCCCCCAGCCACCACAGTGTGCGCCCCCCCAGCCACCACAGTGTGCGCCCCCCCAGCCACCACAGTGTGCGCCCCCCCCAGCCACCACAGTGTGCGCCCCCCCAGCCACCACAGTGTGCGCCCCCCCAGCCACCACAGTGTGCGCCCCCCCAGCCACCACAGTGTGCGCCCCCCCAGCCTCCACAGTGTGCGCCCCCCCAGCCACCACAGTGTGCGCCCCCCAGCCACCACAGTGTGCGCCCCCCAGCCACCACAGTGTGCGCCCCCCAGCCACCACAGTGTGCGCCCCCCAGCCACCACAGTGTGCGCCCCCCAGCCACCACAGTGTGCGCCCCCCAGCCACCACAGTGTGCGCCCCCCAGCCACCACAGTGTGCGCCCCCCAGCCACCACAGTGTGCGCCCCCCCAGCCACCACAGTGTGCGCCCCCCAGCCACCACAGTGTGCGCCCCTGCCACAGCAGCCCGTCCCTGTCACAGCAGCCCGTCCCTGCCACAGCAGCCCGTCCCTGCCACAATAGCCCGTCCCTGTACTTTAGCAACGGAGCACTGTATCCCGCATGTAATCCGCTTTGGAAGTGAAGTGGATATAAAGGACATATATTTACCAGTGAGGATTTTATTTATTTGTAAACAATGTTTTATTGTTCTATTTGCTTGTTAAATTTGGCATCTGGTGTTCGTAATTGTCGACGTGTTTTTTTATTGAATGGTAAATGTCGCTGATGCGTTAATGTTGTTAATCCGTTAAAATTATGTTGTGCGTAGCAGAGTGGACAGCACAGCCGGTTCATAATTACAAGTCCCAGGTTCGATTCTCACGATCAGACAAGAAATGTTTGGACACGTTTTCTTTTTCACCTTGTTCCTCTGTTCTCCTAGTGGTTTATAGGTACTCGGGAGTTAGTTTTTGTGGGGTTCCATCCTGAGGGAGATTAGCAGGTAGCCTAGGGCAAGGATGGAGAAGCTGTGGCATGCGTGCCCACTGTGGTAGGCCAGTAAATTGAGTTGGCATGCGGTCTGCAGTGTCGTCCCTGGATTTTTTAAACCCTCTTTTATAATATATATGAATCAAAGCTTAGAATTTCACGTTCACGTTTCTTGTTGCTTATAAAGTAAAGTATTATTTATAAGTTATGTTAATATTAGTAATTTGTTCAGGCTTTCTAAAAGGTTTTAATTTATTTCAATATCTCTTATATTTTAGTTAATAAACGCTTTAAGTAGCAATACGACTCATTTTCCCATAAAAAAATCATAATTATTGCTTCCAATTAATTAATTTATCTGGGAAATACTAGTTATTAACAACATAATTCCTAAACTATACCATTTAAAAAATTAAGAAGTTATTAGTTGCCTAAACAGACGTCTTTAAAAATGCTTTCAAGCATTTCTTTTTTCTCCTGGTCTGTACTGTTTGAAGCACGTTGGACATACCCTTACTGAGGCCAACATAAGAGTCATGAATATACTCATTTACCACCTAAGTAGGCCTGAAATAAGTAACACTTAGTCAGCAACAGGTTACAGACCCATGCAGGTATATACCTGCAGCTTCCCCCTAACAAAATATATTCCAGTACAGTACGTTCATTTATCAACAAAGTATCAAGCTAGTTTGTGTGCAATAATAAGAGGATTAGAGGCATTAGGGGACTCCCACCAGTGGGATCGCTTTCCATATACAAATAATATATTATAATCGATGAATTTGAGATCTAGAATGGTTCAATAAAAACACCCCTTTTTTTACATATTTATTTGCATAATATTAGCTTAAAATTTAGCAGTATGTACAAATCTGCACTATTTATATAAAAATACACCACCATATACAACTGGCATTTGATTATCCAAATAATGTTATCAACTGACGACCACTCGGCCATTGATTTTGCATGACTGAAAACAAACTGCATTATAATTTTGGTTATTGACTAACTGTACATATATAGAGAGAGAGAGAAATAAAGGCATCTTTTTCTTCCCCTTAGAAGAAACATGGAGAACAAGTTTATTATGTGACTCGAACGTATACGCTGGTGTGTGTGTGGTCTATTACAAATGCAGTGTGGTGTCCAATAGTTTAATATTTCTGTGTCGTCACTCCGGAGAGCAAGAACCTTTGGCTTTACTCTTCTAGTGACTTTTCACAAAAATATATAAATTAAAATCAATTTATTGCAAGCCTTGACTTCGAGAAACTGTTCTTAAAACAGGAAAATGTCATTATATATATATATCTTCAAAATATTCAATAAATTATTTAAGATGAAAAAAAAAAAGCACACTCAGAAAATATCAAAGAATACGTCTTTCTCTCGTCTGTTGTATAAGTGAACGGCATAAAAGTCAACTCGCTGGGAAGACCAGCTCAGGACGTGAATGATGGAGGTGTGACATTCTCCAGACACTTGCCGCTCACTCCTGTACGACAACCTTTTCCCGAGCGTCAGGGCTGCGGCTGTCTGGAACCAGTCATGGCTCTGGCTACGGTAAAAAATAATGAATATGGCTAACATGTGAAAACTTTTTTTTTTTTTTTTACGTGTAGCGTACAGTAGATCAACAGCTCCACGGACTGATGGACTACTAACATGCTAAGTTACTCATCTCTGTATTTTGTCTCCTTTCTAATGACTTTTGTGGTGCCAAGCATTCACGTGGATTCTTAAATTTAGCAGTCCGTGAAACTGGTGTACTACCTAAGCCTGGGACGTGGACAAAGATGACTAGCTTTGAAGGAGCGGAGGAAAGATAGGACGAACATTCTGTAGCATCTTTTGGTTACGGAGTATGCACCGTTCACAGTAGCGGAGATCTGACAGCAGCTGGGCTGTCTTAGGGAGCGGTAGCACTGTACTTCACACGTTTCTTTCTTCAACTCAGTCCTTTGATTTACCCATTATCTTTGCATGGAACTTCATATGCATATACAAAACTGATGCATCCTGAGACGCTTGTCTTTTGAGGTTGAGACTTGCAATGCGAGTGTGATCCTTGACCAAGTGGATAAGTCTGGAATGTGTTGTGCTTGTCCCCCTTTTCCCTATGACACAGCTGCTGCAGCTGGCTCGTCGATGCACCAGCGACAACACCTGTATCAGTCTTACGTTCACTTTCTACTCCACTGTTGATTTCCCACTTCTGTAGAGAAAATAAACAGCACAGTCCATTGCATGTTCACATACTATACGATAGGCTGGCACCATTCAGACGGCAGGGAAGGTGAGCTGACACTGGAGCTGGTGATTGCATTGTCAGCCCATCAGACCATGCTAGGCATCGAATGCCTTGTCATCCTGCAAGCTGATAGCCAGAAGGACATGGTGACTGCCAGAGTGAAAATCAGTAAAAGACATGCACAAGGCGTTAACACACACAGACACTGCGCGAGACCCAGCACTTGCAGGCCACTTTGGATTTGAGATTCGGAAGGTATTGTAAAGCGTTTCCCGTGTGACACTGCGCTATAGTCACTTGTTTCATTAACATTTGTTGCTTCTCAGTCCCACACAGGTTCTTTACCTCATATGAAACACCATGTCCGGTCAACTGTTCAGGTTTTATTTCCAACTGTTCAGCGTGTTCATCACTAAGTGACAACCTTTTTTTTTGTGATTCTATAAAAGTGTCTGTCACACATAGCACGAGTTAGGCACAAGACAGTAAACACTTGTCTCCAGTAACAGCCCGCACACTTACTGGAATGATCTACGCTTTAAAATCACAGACATTTGATTAAGTACAGCAGATGAAACACATACACAACTCTATATAACGAACCAGCGTCGTTAGTCACAAACCATAACTGGAAGGAATCATGCAGTGTCAATACACGTTTTTCCCTCCTTCTTTATAACAAGGAATCCAACACAATAACTTCCTATTTCATCATACACCTACTCTTTGGCTAGGAACTAGGCAAGTAACAGCAATGAGATTAAAGTCGTACAGAAGGCAACCACAGGAAACTGGCACGTGTGTGGTGAGAGCCCGGGTCATGGCCACCATCCCCTAGCAAGGGTGAAGGCCTGGCTAGTGGCCACCATCCCCTAGCAAGGGTGAAGGCCTGGCTAGTGGCCACCATCCCCCAGCAAGGGTGAAGGCCTGGCTAGTGGCCACCATCCCCCAGCAAGGGTGAAGGCCTGGCTAGTGGCCACCATACCCCAGCAGATATTCTGGCCGGGCTCTCAGGCTCTCAGCACATGGATGTAGGTTCCCCGTTTATAGTGCACATCACATTGTCCAATTTATGTGCCAAGTGCAAACTTCTGCAGTCTGGATCTACTTCAAGAGTTTCAATAATCTGTCCATAGTATCTGGTGATGTAAGTGTGGAACAGTTCCTGAAGGGCAGGCTTAGCGTCTAGCTGTCCCAGGTGATTGAGGCTTAGGTGGTGTAGGTAGGCGGCCATATCCTGGTCGGTCACAGGGGGCATGGTCCGTACCCCGTTATAGAATGCCCTCACTGTCGCCTTGTACTGAGAGATGTCCTTGGCAAAAAGCAGTTTGTTGGAGGGCGAGTCTTTGCCAAGGCGATGTTCTGTGGTCGAGCAGGCGTCCATGAAGGTCTGGGCGATCACGGACAGGCAGGAGTCTACAGTAGGGCTCTTGTACACATCTAAAATAAAATCTGGATTTTTTATGAAGTTCACCCAGAAGCGCAGTGGAAGGCTGTTGGACTTCCAAGCCAAGACTACCTCTGGATCGACTAAGCCCTGCCGTCGACCAGCTTCGTCGAACAGGTCAAAAAGCCACTTGATAGCAGGAGGCAATGTCTCATTCGGGGTGAGGATGGTTTTGAAGAAGTCATCTACAAACTTCTGGACGGTGCCTTTCGTCGATAGGAGTCTGGTGAGGAAGATCTCCGGGATGGCCTTATGAGTACGCTCGCTGCCTCGGTATGGGGAGTCGTGATCCACAGGCTTCACCAGGTGGTACACATTGGACTCCAGAGTACCAGACTCTGCATCTCCACAGTGGCTCACTGGACTTCCAGAACCAGTCATTCCATATCCAGAACCTACGGGAGGGAGCATCAATTAGTGCACTTATAAAGGTATGTACATATCTCAGTATATCATAAACATCTCTCGCACGATTTACTAATGAGGATTTTTTTTAAGTACTACTGTAAACTAAAACGATCTGACACCCTTTTCGGTATCATAAATAGTTTAAGGTCTTATGAAATAAAATACCCTGTGCGTGAGTCAAGGCACTGGCACACTCACAGCTATTACACTTGTTGGTACAGTTGGCGTTATTAAGAGTGTGGTGGTCGTGCGGCCGGTGAACCAGAGCCATGATGGCAGAGTCCTTCACGCCATAGTGGGCCAGAGTGTTGAGGCGCCTCCACCCGCTGGTCTCCGACTTGGTCGTCATGTCCTCGTCTGCCAGAATCAGATGTCCATTGCGACCGTGACGCCACTCTGAAAGGTAAATATCCCTATTTAATATCGAAACAATTCTACAAGTTTGATCAATTTAGATTCAGAAAAGACTTGGGTAAATACTTGTTTGGAAACACAGTTGTTGAATCAACAAATTATCGGATAACATAATATACACGGGCTCAAAGGAATGTTTCAAGTGTAGGTTAGACATGTATATGAATACGTTTGGGTGGATATAAATAGGAGCTGCCTCGTTTGGGTCAACATATCACAGGACGACCTACACTGGGGCTACCACAGTTGACCTACCGAGGCCTACCAAAGCTGACCTACCCTGCGGGCTACCACAGCTGACCTACTCTGTTTGGCTACCACAGCTGACCTACCCTGAGGGCTACCACGCTGGCCTACCCTGGGGCTATCACAGTTGACCTACCCTGAGGGCTACCACAGCTGACCTACATTGTTTGGCTACCATAGCTGACCTACCCTGGGGGGTACCACAGCTGACCTACCCAGGGGGATACTACAGCTGACCTACCCTGGGGGCTACCACAGCTGACCTACCCTGGGGGCTACCACAGCTGACTTAGGGTAGCCCCCTAGGGTAGGTAGGTCAGCTGTGGTAGCCCCCTAGGGTAGGTCAGCTGTGGTAGCCCCCTAGGGTAGGTCAGCTGTGGTAGCCCACTGGGTAGGTCAGCTGTGGTAGTCCCCCAGGGTAGGTCAGCTGTGGTAGTCCCCCAGGGTAGGTCAGCTGTGGTAGTCCCCAGAGTAGGTCAGCTATGGTAGTCCCCCAGGGTAGGTAGGCTGTGGTAGCCCCCCTGGGTAGGTCAACTGTGGTAGCCCCCCTGGGTAGGTCAACTGTGGTAGCCCCCCTGGGTAGGTCAACTGTGGTAGCCCCCCTGGGTAGGTCAACTGTGGTAGTCCCCAAGGGTAGGTCAGCTGTAGTAGCCCCCCAGGGTAGGTCAGCTGTGGTAGCCCCCCAGGGGAGGTCAGCTGTGGTAGCCCTGGGGGACTACCACAGCTGACCTACCCTGGGGGATTACCACAGTTGACCTACCCTGGGGGGCTACTACAGCTGACCTACCCTTGGGGACTACCACACTTGACCTACCCAGGGGGGCTACCACAGTTGACCTACCCAGGGGGGCTACCACAGTTGACCTACCCAGGGGGGCTACCACAGTTGACCTACCCAGGGGGGCTACCACAGCTGACCTACCCAGGGGGGCTACCACAGCTGACCTGCCCTGGGGGACTACCACAGCTGACCTACCCTGGGGACTACCACAGCTGACCTACCCTGGGGGACTACCACAGTTGACCTACCCAGTGGGCTACCACAGCTGACTTAGTGTAGATCAGCTGTGGTAGCCCCTAGGGTAGGTCAGCTGTGGTAGCCCCCTAGGGTAGGTCAGCTGTGGTAGCCCCCTAGGGTAGGTCAGCTGTGGTAGCCCACTGGGTAGGTCAACTGTGGTAGTCCCCCAGGGTAGGTCAGCTGTGGTAGTCCCCAGGGTAGGTCAGCTGTGGTAGCCCCCAGGGTAGGTCAGCTGTGGTAGCCCCCAGGGTAGGTCAGCTGTGTTAGTCCCCAGGATAGGTCAGCTGTGGTAGCCTCTAGGGCAGATAAGCTGTGGTAGCCCCCAGGATAGGTCAGCTGTGGTAGCCCCCAGGGTAGGTCAGCTGTGGTAGTCCCCCAGAGGTCAGCTGTGGTAGCCCCCCTGGGTAGGTCATCTGTGGTAGTCCCCCTGGGTAGGTCAACTGTGGTAGCCCCCCTGGGTAGGTCAACTGTAGTAGCCCCCCTGGGTAGGTCAACTGTGGTAGCCCCCCTGGGTAGGTCAACTGTGGTAGTCCCCAAGGGTAGGTCAGCTGTAGTAGCCCCCCAGGGTAGGTCAGCTGTGGTAGCCCCCCAGGGGAGGTCAGCTGTGGTAGCCCTGGGGGACTACCACAGCTGACCTACCCTGGGGGATTACCACAGCTGACCTACCCTTGGGGACTACCACACTTGACCTACCCAGGGGGGCTACCACAGCTGACCTACCCAGGGGGGCTACCACAGCTGACCTGCCCTGGGGGACTACCACAGCTGACCTACCCTGGGGACTACCACAGCTGACCTACCCTGGGGGACTACCACAGCTGACCTACCCTGGGGGACTACCACAGTTGACCTACCCAGTGGGCTACCACAGCTGACCTCCCCTGGGGGGGCTACCACAGCTGACCTCCCCTGGGGGGCTACCACAGCTGACTTAGTGTAGGTCAGCTGTGGTAGCCCCTAGGGTAGGTCAGCTGTGGTAGCCCCCTAGGGTAGGTCAGCTGTGGTAGCCCCCTAGGGTAGGTCAGCTGTGGTAGCCCACTGGGTAGGTCAACTGTGGTAGTCCCCCAGGGTAGGTCAGCTGTGGTAGTCCCCAGGGTAGGTCAGCTGTGGTAGCCCCCAGGGTAGGTCAGCTGTGGTAGCCCCCAGGGTAGGTCAGCTGTGGTAGCCCCCAGGGTAGGTCAGCTGTGTTAGTCCCCAGGATAGGTCAGCTGTGGTAGCCTCTAGGGCAGATAAGCTGTGGTAGCCCCCAGGATAGGTCAGCTGTGGTAGCCCCCAGGGTAGGTCAGCTGTGGTAGTCCCCCAGAGGTCAGCTGTGGTAGCCCCCCTGGGTAGGTCAGCTGTGGTAGTCCCCCAGGGTAGGTCAGCTGTGGTAGCCCCCCAGGGGATGTCAGCTGTGGTAGCCCCCCAGGGGATGTCAGCTGTGGTAGCCCCCCAGGGGATGTCAGCTGTGGTAGCCCCCTAGGGGATGTCAGCTGTGGTAGCCCCCAGAGAAGGTCAGCTGTGGTAGCCCCCTGGGTAGGTCAACTGTGGTAAGCCCCCAGGGTAGGTCAGCTATGATAGCCCCTAGGGTAGGTCAGCTGTGGTAGCCCCCAGGGTAGGTCAGCTGTGGTAGTCCCCAGGGTAGGTCAGCTGTGGTAGGCCCCAGGGTAGGTCAACTGTGGTAGCGCCCAGGGTAGGTCAGCTGTGGTAGTCCCCAGGGTAGGTCAGCTGTGGTAGCCCCCAGGGTAGGTCAGCTGTGGTAGTCCCCAGGGTAGGTCAGCTGTGGTAGCCCCCAGGGTAGGTCAGCTGTGGTAGCCCCCAGGGTAGGTCAGCTGTGGTAGCCCCCAGGGTAGGTCAGCTGTGGTTGCCCCCAGGGTAGGCCAGCTGTGGTAGCCCCCAGGGTAGGTCAGCTGTGGTAGCCCCCAGGGTAGGTCAGCTGTGGTAGCACCCTAGGGTAGGTCAGCTATGGTAGTCCCCCAGGGTAGGTCAGCTGTGGTAGCCCAGGGGGACTACCACAGCTGACCTACCCTGGGGGATTACCACAGTTGACCTACCCTGGGGGGCTACTACAGCTGACCTACCCTTCGGGACTACCACAGTTGACCTACCCAGGGGGCTACCACAGTTGACCTACCCAGGGGGGCTACCACAGCTGACCTACCCTGGGGGACTACCACAGCTGACCTACCCTGGGGGCTACCACAGCTGACCTACCCTAGGGGCTACCACAGCTGACCTACCCTAGGGGCTACCACAGCTGACCTACCCTGGGGACTACCACAGCTGACCTACCCTGGGGGCTACCACAGCTGACCTACCCTGGGGGCTACCACAGCTGACCTATCCTGGGGACTACCACAGCTGACCTACCCTGGGGGGCTACCACTGCTGACCTATCCTGGGGACTACCACAGCTGACCTACCCTGGGAACTACCACAGCTGACCTACCCTGGGAACTACCACAGCTGACCTACCCTGGGGGCTACCACAGCTGACCTACCCTGGGGGCTACCACAGCTGACCTACCCTGGGGGCTACCACAGCTGACCTACCCTGGGGGCTACCACAGCTGACCTACCCTGGGGGCTACCACAGCTGACCTACCCTGGGGGCTACCACAGCTGACCTATCCTGGGGGCTACCACAGCTTATCTGCCCTAGAGGCTACCACAGCTGCCCTACCCTGGGGGCTACCACAGCTGACCTATCCTGGGGGCTACCACAGCTGACCTATCCTAGGGGCTACCAGAGCTTATCTGCCCTAGAGGATACCACAGCTGACCTACCCTGGGGGACTACCACAGCTGACCTACCCTGGGGGACTACCACAGCTGACCTACCCTGGGGGACTACCACAGTTGACCTACCCAGGGGGGCTACCACAGCTGACCTACCCTGGGGGACTACCACAGCTGACCTACCCTGGGGGATTACCACAGCTGACCTACCCAGGGGGGCTACCACAGTTGACCTACCCTAGGGGGCTACCACAGCTGACCTACCCTAGGGGGCTACCACATCTGACCTACCCTGGGGGACTACCACAGCTGACCTACCCAGTGGGCTACCACAGCTGACCTACCCTAGGGGCTACAACAGCTTACCTATCCTAGGGGCTACCACAGCTGACTTAGGGTAGGTCAGCTGTGGTAGCCCCCAGGGTAGGTCAGCTGTGGTAGCCCCCCTGGGTAGGTCAGCTGTGGTAGCCCCCCAGGGGAGGTCTGCTCTGGTAGCCCCCAGAGTAGGTCAGCTGTGGTAGTCCCCCTGGGTAGGTCAGCTGTGGTAGTCCCCCAGGGTAGGTCAGCTGTGGTAGTCCCCCAGGGTAGGTCAGCTGTGGTAGTCCCCCGGGGTAGGTCAGCTGTGGTAGCCCCCCTGGGTAGGTCAACTGTGGTAGTCCCCCAGGGTAGGTCAGCTGTTGTAGTCCCTCAGGGTAGGTCAGCTGTGGTAGCCCACTGGGTAGGTAAACTGTGGTAGTCCCCCAGGGTAGGTCAGCTGTGGTAGCCCCCAGGGTAGGTCAGCTGTGGTAGCACCCTAGGGTAGGTCAGCTATGGTAGTCCCCCAGGGTAGGTCAGCTGTGGTAGCCCAGGGGGACTACCACAGCTGACCTACCCTGGGGGATTACCACAGTTGACCTACCCTGGGGGGCTACTACAGCTGACCTACCCTTCGGGACTACCACAGTTGACCTACCCAGGGGGCTACCACAGTTGACCTACCCAGGGGGGCTACCACAGCTGACCTACCCTGGGGGACTACCACAGCTGACCTACCCTGGGGGCTACCACAGCTGACCTACCCTAGGGGCTACCACAGCTGACCTACCCTAGGGGCTACCACAGCTGACCTACCCTGGGGACTACCACAGCTGACCTACCCTGGGGGCTACCACAGCTGACCTACCCTAGGGGCTACCACAGCTGACCTATCCTGGGGACTACCACAGCTGACCTACCCTGGGGGGCTACCACTGCTGACCTATCCTGGGGACTACCACAGCTGACCTACCCTGGGAACTACCACAGCTGACCTACCCTGGGAACTACCACAGCTGACCTACCCTGGGGGCTACCACAGCTGACCTACCCTGGGGGCTACCACAGCTGACCTACCCTGGGGGCTACCACAGCTGACCTACCCTGGGGGCTACCACAGCTGACCTATCCTGGGGGCTACCACAGCTTATCTGCCCTAGAGGCTACCACAGCTGCCCTACCCTGGGGGCTACCACAGCTGACCTATCCTGGGGGCTACCACAGCTGACCTATCCTAGGGGCTACCAGAGCTTATCTGCCCTAGAGGATACCACAGCTGACCTACCCTGGGGGACTACCACAGCTGACCTACCCTGGGGGACTACCACAGCTGACCTACCCTGGGGGACTACCACAGTTGACCTACCCAGGGGGGCTACCACAGCTGACCTACCCTGGGGGACTACCACAGCTGACCTACCCTGGGGGATTACCACAGCTGACCTACCCAGGGGGGCTACCACAGTTGACCTACCCTAGGGGGCTACCACAGCTGACCTACCCTAGGGGGCTACCACATCTGACCTACCCTGGGGGACTACCACAGCTGACCTACCCAGTGGGCTACCACAGCTGACCTACCCTAGGGGCTACCACAGCTTACCTATCCTAGGGGCTACCACAGCTGACTTAGGGTAGGTCAGCTGTGGTAGCCCCCAGGGTAGGTCAGCTGTGGTAGCCCCCCTGGGTAGGTCAGCTGTGGTAGCCCCCCAGGGGAGGTCTGCTCTGGTAGCCCCCAGAGTAGGTCAGCTGTGGTAGTCCCCCTGGGTAGGTCAGCTGTGGTAGTCCCCCAGGGTAGGTCAGCTGTGGTAGTCCCCCAGGGTAGGTCAGCTGTGGTAGTCCCCCGGGGTAGGTCAGCTGTGGTAGCCCCCCTGGGTAGGTCAACTGTGGTAGTCCCCCAGGGTAGGTCAGCTGTTGTAGTCCCTCAGGGTAGGTCAGCTGTGGTAGCCCACTGGGTAGGTAAACTGTGGTAGTCCCCCAGGGTAGGTCAGCTGTGGTAGCCCCCAGAGTAGTTCCGCTATGATAGCCCCTAGGGTAGGTCAGCTGTGGTAGCCCCCAGGGTAGGTCAGCTGTGGTAGCCCCCAGGGTAGGTCAGCTGTGGTAGTCCCCAGGGTAGGTCAGCTGTGGTAGTCCCCCAGAGGTCAGCTGTGGTAGCCCCCCTGGGTAGGTCATCTGTGGTAGTCCCCCTGGGTAGGTCAACTGTGGTAGCCCCCCTGGGTAGGTCAACTGTAGTAGCCCCCCTGGGTAGGTCAACTGTGGTAGCCCCCCTGGGTAGGTCAACTGTGGTAGTCCCCAAGGGTAGGTCAGCTGTAGTAGCCCCCCAGGGTAGGTCAGCTGTGGTAGCCCCCCAGGGGAGGTCAGCTGTGGTAGCCCTGGGGGACTACCACAGCTGACCTACCCTGGGGGATTACCACAGCTGACCTACCCTTGGGGACTACCACAGCTGACCTACCCTGGGGGACTACCACAGCTGACCTACCCAGGGGGGCTACCACAGCTGACCTACCCAGGGGGGCTACCACAGCTGACCTGCCCTGGGGGACTACCACAGCTGACCTACCCTGGGGACTACCACAGCTGACCTACCCTGGGGGACTATCACAGCTGACCTACCCTGGGGGACTACCACAGTTGACCTACCCAGTGGGCTACCACAGCTGACCTCCCCTGGGGGGGCTACCACAGCTGACCTCCCCTGGGGGGCTACCACAGCTGACTTAGTGTAGGTCAGCTGTGGTAGCCCCTAGGGTAGGTCAGCTGTGGTAGCCCCCTAGGGTAGGTCAGCTGTGGTAGCCCCCTAGGGTAGGTCAGCTGTGGTAGCCCACTGGGTAGGTCAACTGTGGTAGTCCCCCAGGGTAGGTCAGCTGTGGTAGTCCCCAGGGTAGGTCAGCTGTGGTAGCCCCCAGGGTAGGTCAGCTGTGGTAGCCCCCAGGGTAGGTCAGCTGTGGTAGCCCCCAGGGTAGGTCAGCTGTGTTAGTCCCCAGGATAGGTCAGCTGTGGTAGCCTCTAGGGCAGATAAGCTGTGGTAGCCCCCATGATAGGTCAGCTGTGGTAGCCCCCAGGGTAGGTCAGCTGTGGTAGTCCCCCAGAGGTCAGCTGTGGTAGCCCCCCTGGGTAGGTCAGCTGTGGTAGTCCCCCAGGGTAGGTCAGCTGTGGTAGCCCCCCAGGGGATGTCAGCTGTGGTAGCCCCCCAGGGGATGTCAGCTGTGGTAGCCCCCCAGGGGATGTCAGCTGTGGTAGCCCCCCAGGGGATGTCAGCTGTGGTAGCCCCCTAGGGGATGTCAGCTGTGGTAGCCCCCAGAGAAGGTCAGCTGTGGTAGCCCCCTGGGTAGGTCAACTGTGGTAAGCCCCCAGGGTAGGTCAGCTGTGGTAGCCCCCAGGGTAGGTCAGCTATGATAGCCCCTAGGGTAGGTCAGCTGTGGTAGCCCCCAGGGTAGGTCAGCTGTGGTAGTCCCCAGGGTAGGTCAGCTGTGGTAGGCCCCAGGGTAGGTCAACTGTGGTAGCGCCCAGGGTAGGTCAGCTGTGGTAGTCCCCAGGGTAGGTCAGCTGTGGTAGCCCCCAGGGTAGGTCAGCTGTGGTAGTCCCCAGGGTAGGTCAGCTGTGGTAGCCCCCAGGGTAGGTCAGCTGTGGTAGCCCCCAGGGTAGGTCAGCTGTGGTAGCCCCCAGGGTAGGTCAGCTGTGGTTGCCCCCAGGGTAGGCCAGCTGTGGTAGCCCCCAGGGTAGGTCAGCTGTGGTAGCCCCCAGGGTAGGTCAGCTGTGGTAGCACCCTAGGGTAGGTCAGCTATGGTAGTCCCCCAGGGTAGGTCAGCTGTGGTAGCCCAGGGGGACTACCACAGCTGACCTACCCTGGGGGATTACCACAGTTGACCTACCCTGGGGGGCTACTACAGCTGACCTACCCTTCGGGACTACCACAGTTGACCTACCCAGGGGGCTACCACAGTTGACCTACCCAGGGGGGCTACCACAGCTGACCTACCCTGGGGGACTACCACAGCTGACCTACCCTGGGGGCTACCACAGCTGACCTACCCTGGGGGCTACCACAGCTGACCTATCCTGGGGGCTACCACAGCTTATCTGCCCTAGAGGCTACCACAGCTGCCCTACCCTGGGGGCTACCACAGCTGACCTATCCTGGGGGCTACCACAGCTGACCTATCCTAGGGGCTACCAGAGCTTATCTGCCCTAGAGGATACCACAGCTGACCTACCCTGGGGGACTACCACAGCTGACCTACCCTGGGGGACTACCACAGCTGACCTACCCTGGGGGACTACCACAGTTGACCTACCCAGGGGGGCTACCACAGCTGACCTACCCTGGGGGACTACCACAGCTGACCTACCCTGGGGGATTACCACAGCTGACCTACCCAGGGGGGCTACCACAGTTGACCTACCCTAGGGGGCTACCACAGCTGACCTACCCTAGGGGGCTACCACATCTGACCTACCCAGTGGGCTACCACAGCTGACCTACCCTAGGGGCTACCACAGCTTACCTATCCTAGGGGCTACCACAGCTGACTTAGGGTAGGTCAGCTGTGGTAGCCCCCAGGGTAGGTCAGCTGTGGTAGCCCCCCTGGGTAGGTCAGCTGTGGTAGCCCCCCAGGGGAGGTCTGCTCTGGTAGCCCCCAGAGTAGGTCAGCTGTGGTAGTCCCCCTGGGTAGGTCAGCTGTGGTAGTCCCCCAGGGTAGGTCAGCTGTGGTAGTCCCCCAGGGTAGGTCAGCTGTGGTAGTCCCCCGGGGTAGGTCAGCTGTGGTAGCCCCCCTGGGTAGGTCAACTGTGGTAGTCCCCCAGGGTAGGTCAGCTGTTGTAGTCCCTCAGGGTAGGTCAGCTGTGGTAGCCCACTGGGTAGGTAAACTGTGGTAGTCCCCCAGGGTAGGTCAGCTGTGGTAGCCCCCAGAGTAGTTCCGCTATGATAGCCCCTAGGGTAGGTCAGCTGTGGTAGCCCCCAGGGTAGGTCAGCTGTGGTAGCCCCCAGGGTAGGTCAGCTGTGGTAGCCCCCAGGGTAGGTCAGCTGTGGTAGTCCCCAGGGTAGGTCAGCTGTGGTAGTCCCCCAGAGGTCAGCTGTGGTAGCCCCCCTGGGTAGGTCATCTGTGGTAGTCCCCCTGGGTAGGTCAACTGTGGTAGCCCCCCTGGGTAGGTCAACTGTAGTAGCCCCCCTGGGTAGGTCAACTGTGGTAGCCCCCCTGGGTAGGTCAACTGTGGTAGTCCCCAAGGGTAGGTCAGCTGTAGTAGCCCCCCAGGGTAGGTCAGCTGTGGTAGCCCCCCAGGGGAGGTCAGCTGTGGTAGCCCTGGGGGACTACCACAGCTGACCTACCCTGGGGGATTACCACAGCTGACCTACCCTTGGGGACTACCACACTTGACCTACCCAGGGGGGCTACCACAGCTGACCTACCCAGGGGGGCTACCACAGCTGACCTGCCCTGGGGGACTACCACAGCTGACCTACCCTGGGGACTACCACAGCTGACCTACCCTGGGGGACTACCACAGCTGACCTACCCTGGGGGACTACCACAGTTGACCTACCCAGTGGGCTACCACAGCTGACCTCCCCTGGGGGGGCTACCACAGCTGACCTCCCCTGGGGGGCTACCACAGCTGACTTAGTGTAGGTCAGCTGTGGTAGCCCCTAGGGTAGGTCAGCTGTGGTAGCCCCCTAGGGTAGGTCAGCTGTGGTAGCCCCCTAGGGTAGGTCAGCTGTGGTAGCCCACTGGGTAGGTCAACTGTGGTAGTCCCCCAGGGTAGGTCAGCTGTGGTAGTCCCCAGGGTAGGTCAGCTGTGGTAGCCCCCAGGGTAGGTCAGCTGTGGTAGCCCCCAGGGTAGGTCAGCTGTGGTAGCCCCCAGGGTAGGTCAGCTGTGTTAGTCCCCAGGATAGGTCAGCTGTGGTAGCCTCTAGGGCAGATAAGCTGTGGTAGCCCCCAGGATAGGTCAGCTGTGGTAGCCCCCAGGGTAGGTCAGCTGTGGTAGTCCCCCAGAGGTCAGCTGTGGTAGTCCCCCAGAGGTCAGCTGTGGTAGCCCCCCTGGGTAGGTCAGCTGTGGTAGTCCCCCAGGGTAGGTCAGCTGTGGTAGCCCCCCAGGGGATGTCAGCTGTGGTAGCCCCCCAGGGGATGTCAGCTGTGGTAGCCCCCCAGGGGATGTCAGCTGTGGTAGCCCCCCAGGGGATGTCAGCTGTGGTAGCCCCCTAGGGGATGTCAGCTGTGGTAGCCCCCAGAGAAGGTCAGCTGTGGTAGCCCCCTGGGTAGGTCAACTGTGGTAAGCCCCCAGGGTAGGTCAGCTGTGGTAGCCCCCAGGGTAGGTCAGCTATGATAGCCCCTAGGGTAGGTCAGCTGTGGTAGCCCCCAGGGTAGGTCAGCTGTGGTAGTCCCCCAGGGTAGGTCAGCTGTGGTAGCCCCCCCTGGGTAGGTCAACTGTGGTAGCCCCCTGGGTAGGTCAACTGTGGTAGTCCCCAAGGGTAGGTCAGCTGTAGTAGCCCCCCAGGGTAGGTCAACTGTGGTAATCCCCCAGGGTAGGTCAGCTGTGGTACTCCCCCAGGGCTACCACAGCTGACCTACTCTAGGGGCTACCACAGCTGACCTCCCCTGGGGGGCTACCATAGCTGACCTACCCTGGGGGGCAACAACAGCTGACCTACCCTAGGGTGCTACCACAGCTGACCTACCCTGGGGGCTACCACAGCTGACCTACCCTAGAGACTACCACAGCTGACCTACCCTGGAGACTACCACAGCTGACCTTCCCTGGGGGCTACCACAGCTGACCTACCCTGGGGACTACCACAGCTGACCTACCCTGGGGGCTACCACAGCTGACCTACCCTGGGGGCTACCACAGCTGACCTACCCTAGGGGCTATCATAGCTGAACTACTCTGGGGGCTACCACAGCTGACCTACCCTGGGGGACTACCACAGTTTACCTACCCAGTGGGCTACCACAGCTGACCTACCCTAGGGGGCTACCACAGCTGACCTACCCTGAGGGACTACAACAGCTGACCTACCCTGGGGGACTACCACAGTTGACCTACCCAGGGGGGCTACCACAGCTGACCTACCCCGGGGGACTACCACAGCTGACCTACCCTGGGGGACTACCACAGCTGACCTACCCAGGGGGACTACCACAGCTGACCTACTCTGGGGGCTACCAGAGCAGACCTCCCCTGGGGGGCTACCACAGCTGACCTACCCAGGGGGGCTACCACAGCTGACCTACCCTGGGGGCTACCACAGCTGACCTACCCTAAGTCAGCTGTGGTAGCCCCTAGGATAGGTAAGCTGTGGTAGCCCCTAGGGTAGGTCAGCTGTGGTAGCCCACTGGGTAGGTCAGCTGTGGTAGTCCCCCAGGGTAGGTCAGATGTGGTAGCCCCCTAGGGTAGGTCAGCTGTGGTAGCCCCCTAGGGTAGGTCAACTGTGGTAGCCCCCCTGGGTAGGTCAGCTGTGGTAATCCCCCAGGGTAGGTCAGCTGTGGTAGTCCCCCAGGGTAGGTCAGCTGTGGTAGCCCCCCTGGGTAGGTCAACTGTGGTAGTCCCCCAGGGTAGGTCAGCTGTGGTAGTCCCCCAGGGTAGGTCAGCTGTGGTAGTCCCCAGGATAGGTCAGCTGTGGTATCCTCTAGGGCAGATAAGCTCTGGTAGCCCCTAGGATAGGTCAGCTGTGGTAGCCCCCAGGATAGGTCAGCTGTGGTAGCCCCCAGGGTAGGGCAGCTGTGGTAGCCTCTAGGGCAGATAAGCTGTGGTAGCCCCCAGGATAGGTCAGCTGTGGTAGCCCCCAGGGTAGGTCAGCTGTGGTAGCCCCCAGGGTAGGTCAGCTGTGGTAGCCCCCAGGGTAGGTCAGCTGTGGTAGCCCCCAGGGTAGGTCAGCTGTGGTAGCCCCTAGGGTAGGTCAGCTGTGGTAGCCCCCAGGGTAGGTCAGCTGTGGTAGCCCCCAGGGTAGGTCAGCTGTGGTAGTCCCCAGGGTAGGTCAGCTGTGGTAGCCCCCAGGGTAGGTCAGCTGTGGTAGCCCCCAGGGTAGGTCAGCTGTGGTAGCCCCCAGGGTAGGTCAGCTGTGGTTGCCCCCAGGGTAGGCCAGCTGTGGTAGCCCCCAGGGTAGGTCAGCTGTGGTAGCCCCCAGGGTAGGTCAGCTGTGGTAGCACCCTAGGGTAGGTCAGCTATGGTAGTCCCCCAGGGTAGGTCAGCTGTGGTAGCCCAGGGGGACTACCACAGCTGACCTACCCTGGGGGATTACCACAGTTGACCTACCCTGGGGGGCTACTACAGCTGACCTACCCTTCGGGACTACCACAGTTGACCTACCCAGGGGGCTACCACAGTTGACCTACCCAGGGGGGCTACCACAGCTGACCTACCCTGGGGGACTACCACAGCTGACCTACCCTGGGGGCTACCACAGCTGACCTACCCTGGGGGCTACCACAGCTGACCTATCCTGGGGGCTACCACAGCTTATCTGCCCTAGAGGCTACCACAGCTGCCCTACCCTGGGGGCTACCACAGCTGACCTATCCTGGGGGCTACCACAGCTGACCTATCCTAGGGGCTACCAGAGCTTATCTGCCCTAGAGGATACCACAGCTGACCTACCCTGGGGGACTACCACAGCTGACCTACCCTGGGGGACTACCACAGCTGACCTACCCTGGGGGACTACCACAGTTGACCTACCCAGGGGGGCTACCACAGCTGACCTACCCTGGGGGACTACCACAGCTGACCTACCCTGGGGGATTACCACAGCTGACCTACCCAGGGGGGCTACCACAGTTGACCTACCCTAGGGGGCTACCACAGCTGACCTACCCTAGGGGGCTACCACATCTGACCTACCCAGTGGGCTACCACAGCTGACCTACCCTAGGGGCTACCACAGCTTACCTATCCTAGGGGCTACCACAGCTGACTTAGGGTAGGTCAGCTGTGGTAGCCCCCAGGGTAGGTCAGCTGTGGTAGCCCCCCTGGGTAGGTCAGCTGTGGTAGCCCCCCAGGGGAGGTCTGCTCTGGTAGCCCCCAGAGTAGGTCAGCTGTGGTAGTCCCCCTGGGTAGGTCAGCTGTGGTAGTCCCCCAGGGTAGGTCAGCTGTGGTAGTCCCCCAGGGTAGGTCAGCTGTGGTAGTCCCCCGGGGTAGGTCAGCTGTGGTAGCCCCCCTGGGTAGGTCAACTGTGGTAGTCCCCCAGGGTAGGTCAGCTGTTGTAGTCCCTCAGGGTAGGTCAGCTGTGGTAGCCCACTGGGTAGGTAAACTGTGGTAGTCCCCCAGGGTAGGTCAGCTGTGGTAGCCCCCAGAGTAGTTCCGCTATGATAGCCCCTAGGGTAGGTCAGCTGTGGTAGCCCCCAGGGTAGGTCAGCTGTGGTAGCCCCCAGGGTAGGTCAGCTGTGGTAGCCCCCAGGGTAGGTCAGCTGTGGTAGTCCCCAGGGTAGGTCAGCTGTGGTAGTCCCCCAGAGGTCAGCTGTGGTAGCCCCCCTGGGTAGGTCATCTGTGGTAGTCCCCCTGGGTAGGTCAACTGTGGTAGCCCCCCTGGGTAGGTCAACTGTAGTAGCCCCCCTGGGTAGGTCAACTGTGGTAGCCCCCCTGGGTAGGTCAACTGTGGTAGTCCCCAAGGGTAGGTCAGCTGTAGTAGCCCCCCAGGGTAGGTCAGCTGTGGTAGCCCCCCAGGGGAGGTCAGCTGTGGTAGCCCTGGGGGACTACCACAGCTGACCTACCCTGGGGGATTACCACAGCTGACCTACCCTTGGGGACTACCACACTTGACCTACCCAGGGGGGCTACCACAGCTGACCTACCCAGGGGGGCTACCACAGCTGACCTGCCCTGGGGGACTACCACAGCTGACCTACCCTGGGGACTACCACAGCTGACCTACCCTGGGGGACTACCACAGCTGACCTACCCTGGGGGACTACCACAGTTGACCTACCCAGTGGGCTACCACAGCTGACCTCCCCTGGGGGGGCTACCACAGCTGACCTCCCCTGGGGGGCTACCACAGCTGACTTAGTGTAGGTCAGCTGTGGTAGCCCCTAGGGTAGGTCAGCTGTGGTAGCCCCCTAGGGTAGGTCAGCTGTGGTAGCCCCCTAGGGTAGGTCAGCTGTGGTAGCCCACTGGGTAGGTCAACTGTGGTAGTCCCCAGGGTAGGTCAGCTGTGGTAGTCCCCAGGGTAGGTCAGCTGTGGTAGCCCCCAGGGTAGGTCAGCTGTGGTAGCCCCCAGGGTAGGTCAGCTGTGGTAGCCCCCAGGGTAGGTCAGCTGTGTTAGTCCCCAGGATAGGTCAGCTGTGGTAGCCTCTAGGGCAGATAAGCTGTGGTAGCCCCCAGGATAGGTCAGCTGTGGTAGCCCCCAGGGTAGGTCAGCTGTGGTAGTCCCCCAGAGGTCAGCTGTGGTAGTCCCCCAGAGGTCAGCTGTGGTAGCCCCCTGGGTAGGTCAGCTGTGGTAGTCCCCCAGGGTAGGTCAGCTGTGGTAGCCCCCCAGGGGATGTCAGCTGTGGTAGCCCCCCAGGGGATGTCAGCTGTGGTAGCCCCCCAGGGGATGTCAGCTGTGGTAGCCCCCCAGGGGATGTCAGCTGTGGTAGCCCCCTAGGGGATGTCAGCTGTGGTAGCCCCAGAGAAGGTCAGCTGTGGTAGCCCCCTGGGTAGGTCAACTGTGGTAAGCCCCCAGGGTAGGTCAGCTGTGGTAGCCCCCAGGGTAGGTCAGCTATGATAGCCCCTAGGGTAGGTCAGCTGTGGTAGCCCCCAGGGTAGGTCAGCTGTGGTAGCCCAGGGGGACTACCACAGCTGACCTACCCTGGGGGATTACCACAGTTGACCTACCCTGGGGGGCTACTACAGCTGACCTACCCTTCGGGACTACCACAGTTGACCTACCCAGGGGGCTACCACAGTTGACCTACCCAGGGGGGCTACCACAGCTGACCTACCCTGGGGGACTACCACAGCTGACCTACCCTGGGGGCTACCACAGCTGACCTACCCTGGGGGCTACCACAGCTGACCTATCCTGGGGGCTACCACAGCTTATCTGCCCTAGAGGCTACCACAGCTGCCCTACCCTGGGGGCTACCACAGCTGACCTATCCTGGGGGCTACCACAGCTGACCTATCCTAGGGGCTACCAGAGCTTATCTGCCCTAGAGGCTACCACAGCTGACCTATCCTGGGGACTACCACAGCTGACCTACCCTGGGGACTACCACAGCTGACCTACCCTGGGGGACTACCACAGCTGACCTACCCTGGGGGACTACCACAGCTGACCTACCCTGGGGGACTACCACAGCTGACCTACCCTGGGGGCTACCACAGCTGACCTACCCTAGGGGCTACCACAGCTGACCTATCCTGGGGACTACCACAGCTGACCTACCCTGGGGGGCTACCACTGATGACCTATCCTGGGGACTACCACAGCTGACCTACCCTGGGAACTACCACAGCTGACCTACCCTGGGGGCTACCACAGCTGACCTACCCTGGGGGCTACCACAGCTGACCTACCCTGGGGGCTACCACAGCTGACCTACCCTGGGGGCTACCACAGCTGACCTACCCTAGGGGCTACCACAGCTGACCTACCCTGGGGGCTACCACAGCTGACCTACCCTGGGGGCTACCACAGCTGACCTACCCTGGGGGCTACCACAGCTGACCTACCCTGGGGGCTACCACAGCTGACCTACCCTGGGGGCTACCACAGCTGACCTACCCTAGGGGCTACCACAGCTGACCTACCCTGGGGGCTACCACAGCTGACCTACCCTGGGGGCTACCACAGCTGACCTACCCTGGGGGCTACCACAGCTGACCTACCCTGGGGGCTACCACAGCTGACCTATCCTGGGGGCTACCACAGCTTATCTGCCCTAGAGGCTACCACAGCTGCCCTACCCTGGGGGCTACCACAGCTGACCTATCCTGGGGGCTACCACAGCTGACCTATCCTAGGGGCTACCAGAGCTTATCTGCCCTAGAGGATACCACAGCTGACCTATCCTGGGGACTACCACAGCTGACCTACCCTGGGGGACTACCACAGCTGACCTACCCTGGGGGACTACCACAGTTGACCTACCCAGGGGGGCTACCACAGCTGACCTACCCTGGGGGACTACCACAGCTGACCTACCCTGGGGGATTACCACAGCTGACCTACCCAGGGGGGCTACCACAGTTGACCTACCCTAGGGGGCTACCACAGCTGACCTACCCTAGGGGGCTACCACATCTGACCTACCCTGGGGGACTACCACAGCTGACCTACCCAGTGGGCTACCACAGCTGACCTACCCTAGGGGCTACCACAGCTTACCTATCCTAGGGGCTACCACAGCTGACTTAGGGTAGGTCAGCTGTGGTAGCCCCCAGGGTAGGTCAGCTGTGGTAGCCCCCCTGGGTAGGTCAGCTGTGGTAGCCCCCCAGGGGAGGTCTGCTCTGGTAGCCCCCAGAGTAGGTCAGCTGTGGTAGTCCCCCTGGGTAGGTCAGCTGTGGTAGTCCCCCAGGGTAGGTCAGCTGTGGTAGTCCCCCGGGGTAGGTCAGCTGTGGTAGCCCCCCTGGGTAGGTCAACTGTGGTAGTCCCCCAGGGTAGGTCAGCTGTTGTAGTCCCTCAGGGTAGGTCAGCTGTGGTAGCCCCCTAGGGTAGGTCAGCTGTGGTAGCCCACTGGGTAGGTAAACTGTGGTAGTCCCCCAGGGTAGGTCAGCTGTGGTAGCCCCCAGAGTAGTTCAGCTATGATAGCCCCTAGGGTAGGTCAGCTGTGGTAGCCCCCCTGGGTAGGTCAACTGTGGTAGTCCCCCAGGGTAGGTCAGCTGTGGTAGTCCCCCAGGGTAGGTCAGCTGTGGTAGCCCAGGGGGACTACCACAGCTGACCTACCCTGGGGGATTACCACAGTTGACCTACCCTGGGGGGCTACTACAGCTGACCTACCCTTCGGGACTACCACAGTTGACCTACCCAGGGGGCTACCACAGTTGACCTACCCAGGGGGGCTACCACAGCTGACCTACCCTGGGGGACTACCACAGCTGACCTACCCTGGGGGCTACCACAGCTGACCTACCCTGGGGGCTACCACAGCTGACCTATCCTGGGGGCTACCACAGCTTATCTGCCCTAGAGGCTACCACAGCTGCCCTACCCTGGGGGCTACCACAGCTGACCTATCCGTGGGGGACTACCACAGCTGACCTATCCTAGGGGCTACCAGAGCTTATCTGCCCTAGAGGCTACCACAGCTGACCTATCCTGGGGACTACCACAGCTGACCTACCCTGGGGACTACCACAGCTGACCTACCCTGGGGGACTACCACAGCTGACCTACCCTGGGGGACTACCACAGCTGACCTACCCTGGGGGACTACCACAGCTGACCTACCCTGGGGGCTACCACAGCTGACCTACCCTAGGGGCTACCACAGCTGACCTATCCTGGGGACTACCACAGCTGACCTACCCTGGGGGGCTACCACTGATGACCTATCCTGGGGACTACCACAGCTGACCTACCCTGGGAACTACCACAGCTGACCTACCCTGGGGGCTACCACAGCTGACCTACCCTGGGGGCTACCACAGCTGACCTACCCTGGGGGCTACCACAGCTGACCTACCCTGGGGGCTACCACAGCTGACCTACCCTAGGGGCTACCACAGCTGACCTACCCTGGGGGCTACCACAGCTGACCTACCCTGGGGGCTACCACAGCTGACCTACCCTGGGGGCTACCACAGCTGACCTACCCTGGGGGCTACCACAGCTGACCTACCCTGGGGGCTACCACAGCTGACCTACCCTAGGGGCTACCACAGCTGACCTACCCTGGGGGCTACCACAGCTGACCTACCCTGGGGGCTACCACAGCTGACCTACCCTGGGGGCTACCACAGCTGACCTACCCTGGGGGCTACCACAGCTGACCTATCCTGGGGGCTACCACAGCTTATCTGCCCTAGAGGCTACCACAGCTGCCCTACCCTGGGGGCTACCACAGCTGACCTATCCTGGGGGCTACCACAGCTGACCTATCCTAGGGGCTACCAGAGCTTATCTGCCCTAGAGGATACCACAGCTGACCTATCCTGGGGACTACCACAGCTGACCTACCCTGGGGGACTACCACAGCTGACCTACCCTGGGGGACTACCACAGTTGACCTACCCAGGGGGGCTACCACAGCTGACCTACCCTGGGGGACTACCACAGCTGACCTACCCTGGGGGATTACCACAGCTGACCTACCCAGGGGGGCTACCACAGTTGACCTACCCTAGGGGGCTACCACAGCTGACCTACCCTAGGGGGCTACCACATCTGACCTACCCTGGGGGACTACCACAGCTGACCTACCCAGTGGGCTACCACAGCTGACCTACCCTAGGGGCTACCACAGCTTACCTATCCTAGGGGCTACCACAGCTGACTTAGGGTAGGTCAGCTGTGGTAGCCCCCAGGGTAGGTCAGCTGTGGTAGCCCCCCTGGGTAGGTCAGCTGTGGTAGCCCCCCAGGGGAGGTCTGCTCTGGTAGCCCCCAGAGTAGGTCAGCTGTGGTAGTCCCCCTGGGTAGGTCAGCTGTGGTAGTCCCCCAGGGTAGGTCAGCTGTGGTAGTCCCCCGGGGTAGGTCAGCTGTGGTAGCCCCCCTGGGTAGGTCAACTGTGGTAGTCCCCCAGGGTAGGTCAGCTGTTGTAGTCCCTCAGGGTAGGTCAGCTGTGGTAGCCCCCTAGGGTAGGTCAGCTGTGGTAGCCCACTGGGTAGGTAAACTGTGGTAGTCCCCCAGGGTAGGTCAGCTGTGGTAGCCCCCAGAGTAGTTCAGCTATGATAGCCCCTAGGGTAGGTCAGCTGTGGTAGCCCCCAGGGTAGGTCAGCTGTGGTAGCCCCCAGGGTAGGTCAGCTGTGGTAGTCCCCAGGGTAGGTCAGCTGTGGTAGCCCCCAGGGAAGGTCAGCTGTGGTAGTCTCCAGGGTAGGTCAGCTGTGGTAGTCTCTAGGGTAGGTCAGCTGTGGTAGCCCCCAGGGTAGGTCAGCTGTGGTAGCACCCTAGGGTAGGTCAGCTGTTGTTGCCCCCCAGGGAAGGTCAGCTATGGTAGCCCCCCAGGGGAGGTCAGCTGTGGTAGCCCCTAGAGTAGGTCAGCTGTGGTAGCCCTGGGGGAGTACCACAGCTGACCTACCCTGGGGGATTACCACAGTTGACCTACCCTGGGGGGCTACTACAGCTGACCTACCCTTGGGGACTACCACAGTTGACCTACCCAGGGGGCTACCACAGTTGACCTACCCAGGGGGGGCTACCACAGCTGACCTACCCTGGGGGACTACCACAGCTGACCTACCCTGGGGGCTACCACAGCTGACCTACCCTAGGGGCTACCACAGCTGACCTACCCTAGGGGCTACCACAGCTGACCTACCCTGGGGGCTACCACAGCTGACCTACCCTGGGGGCTACCACAGCTGACCTACCCTGGGGGCTACCACAGCTGACCTACCCTGGGGGCTACCACAGCTGACCTACCCTGGGGGCTACCACAGCTGACCTACCCTAGGGGCTACCACAGCTGACCTACCCTGGGGACTACCACAGCTGACCTACCCTGGGGGACTACCACAGCTGACCTACCCTGGGGGACTACCACAGCTGACCTACCCTGGGGGACTACCACAGCTGACCTACCCTGGGGGCTACCACAGCTGACCTACCCTAGGGGCTACCACAGCTGACCTATCCTGGGGACTACCACAGCTGACCTACCCTGGGGGGCTACCACTGCTGACCTATCCTGGGGACTACCACAGCTGACCTACCCTGGGAACTACCACAGCTGACCTACCCTGGGGGCTACCACAGCTGACCTACCCTGGGGGCTACCACAGCTGACCTACCCTGGGGGCTACCACAGCTGACCTACCCTGGGGGCTACCACAGCTGACCTACCCTAGGGGCTACCACAGCTGACCTACCCTGGGGGCTACCACAGCTGACCTACCCTGGGGGCTACCACAGCTGACCTACCCTGGGGGCTACCACAGCTGACCTACCCTGGGGGCTACCACAGCTGACCTACCCTGGGGGCTACCACAGCTGACCTACCCTAGGGGCTACCACAGCTGACCTACCCTGGGGGCTACCACAGCTGACCTACCCTGGGGGCTACCACAGCTGACCTACCCTGGGGGCTACCACAGCTGACCTACCCTGGGGGCTACCACAGCTGACCTATCCTGGGGGCTACCACAGCTTATCTGCCCTAGAGGCTACCACAGCTGCCCTACCCTGGGGGCTACCACAGCTGACCTATCCTGGGGGCTACCACAGCTGACCTATCCTAGGGGCTACCAGAGCTTATCTGCCCTAGAGGATACCACAGCTGACCTATCCTGGGGACTACCACAGCTGACCTACCCTGGGGGACTACCACAGCTGACCTACCCTGGGGGACTACCACAGTTGACCTACCCAGGGGGGCTACCACAGCTGACCTACCCTGGGGGACTACCACAGCTGACCTACCCTGGGGGATTACCACAGCTGACCTACCCAGGGGGGCTACCACAGTTGACCTACCCTAGGGGGCTACCACAGCTGACCTACCCTAGGGGGCTACCACATCTGACCTACCCTGGGGGACTACCACAGCTGACCTACCCAGTGGGCTACCACAGCTGACCTACCCTAGGGGCTACCACAGCTTACCTATCCTAGGGGCTACCACAGCTGACTTAGGGTAGGTCAGCTGTGGTAGCCCCCAGGGTAGGTCAGCTGTGGTAGCCCCCCTGGGTAGGTCAGCTGTGGTAGCCCCCCAGGGGAGGTCTGCTCTGGTAGCCCCCAGAGTAGGTCAGCTGTGGTAGTCCCCCTGGGTAGGTCAGCTGTGGTAGTCCCCCAGGGTAGGTCAGCTGTGGTAGTCCCCCGGGGTAGGTCAGCTGTGGTAGCCCCCCTGGGTAGGTCAACTGTGGTAGTCCCCCAGGGTAGGTCAGCTGTTGTAGTCCCTCAGGGTAGGTCAGCTGTGGTAGCCCCCTAGGGTAGGTCAGCTGTGGTAGCCCACTGGGTAGGTAAACTGTGGTAGTCCCCCAGGGTAGGTCAGCTGTGGTAGCCCCCAGAGTAGTTCAGCTATGATAGCCCCTAGGGTAGGTCAGCTGTGGTAGCCCCCAGGGTAGGTCAGCTGTGGTAGCCCCCAGGGTAGGTCAGCTGTGGTAGTCCCCAGGGTAGGTCAGCTGTGGTAGCCCCCAGGGAAGGTCAGCTGTGGTAGTCTCCAGGGTAGGTCAGCTGTGGTAGTCTCTAGGGTAGGTCAGCTGTGGTAGCCCCCAGGGTAGGTCAGCTGTGGTAGCACCCTAGGGTAGGTCAGCTGTTGTTGCCCCCCAGGGAAGGTCAGCTATGGTAGCCCCCCAGGGGAGGTCAGCTGTGGTAGCCCCTAGAGTAGGTCAGCTGTGGTAGCCCTGGGGGAGTACCACAGCTGACCTACCCTGGGGGATTACCACAGTTGACCTACCCTGGGGGGCTACTACAGCTGACCTACCCTTGGGGACTACCACAGTTGACCTACCCAGGGGGCTACCACAGTTGACCTACCCAGGGGGGGCTACCACAGCTGACCTACCCTGGGGGACTACCACAGCTGACCTACCCTGGGGGCTACCACAGCTGACCTACCCTAGGGGCTACCACAGCTGACCTACCCTAGGGGCTACCACAGCTGACCTACCCTGGGGGCTACCACAGCTGACCTACCCTGGGGGCTACCACAGCTGACCTACCCTGGGGGCTACCACAGCTGACCTACCCTGGGGGCTACCACAGCTGACCTACCCTGGGGGCTACCACAGCTGACCTACCCTGGGGGCTACCACAGCTGACCTACCCTAGGGGCTACCACAGCTGACCTACCCTGGGGGCTACCACAGCTGACCTACCCTGGGGGCTACCACAGCTGACCTACCCTGGGGGCTACCACAGCTGACCTACCCTGGGGGCTACCACAGCTGACCTACCCTGGGGGCTACCACAGCTGACCTATCCTGGGGGCTACCACAGCTTATCTGCCCTAGAGGCTACCACAGCTGCCCTACCCTGGGGGCTACCACAGCTGACCTATCCTGGGGGCTACCACAGCTGACCTATCCTAGGGGCTACCAGAGCTTATCTGCCCTAGAGGATACCACAGCTGACCTATCCTGGGGACTACCACAGCTGACCTACCCTGGGGGACTACCACAGCTGACCTACCCTGGGGGACTACCACAGTTGACCTACCCAGGGGGGCTACCACAGCTGACCTACCCTGGGGGACTACCACAGCTGACCTACCCTGGGGGATTACCACAGCTGACCTACCCAGGGGGGCTACCACAGTTGACCTACCCTAGGGGGCTACCACAGCTGACCTACCCTAGGGGGCTACCACATCTGACCTACCCTGGGGGACTACCACAGCTGACCTACCCAGTGGGCTACCACAGCTGACCTACCCTAGGGGCTACCACAGCTTACCTATCCTAGGGGCTACCACAGCTGACTTAGGGTAGGTCAGCTGTGGTAGCCCCCAGGGTAGGTCAGCTGTGGTAGCCCCCCTGGGTAGGTCAGCTGTGGTAGCCCCCCAGGGGAGGTCTGCTCTGGTAGCCCCCAGAGTAGGTCAGCTGTGGTAGTCCCCCTGGGTAGGTCAGCTGTGGTAGTCCCCCAGGGTAGGTCAGCTGTGGTAGTCCCCCGGGGTAGGTCAGCTGTGGTAGCCCCCCTGGGTAGGTCAACTGTGGTAGTCCCCCAGGGTAGGTCAGCTGTTGTAGTCCCTCAGGGTAGGTCAGCTGTGGTAGCCCCCTAGGGTAGGTCAGCTGTGGTAGCCCACTGGGTAGGTAAACTGTGGTAGTCCCCCAGGGTAGGTCAGCTGTGGTAGCCCCCAGAGTAGTTCAGCTATGATAGCCCCTAGGGTAGGTCAGCTGTGGTAGCCCCCAGGGTAGGTCAGCTGTGGTAGCCCCCAGGGTAGGTCAGCTGTGGTAGTCCCCAGGGTAGGTCAGCTGTGGTAGCCCCCAGGGAAGGTCAGCTGTGGTAGTCTCCAGGGTAGGTCAGCTGTGGTAGTCTCTAGGGTAGGTCAGCTGTGGTAGCCCCCAGGGTAGGTCAGCTGTGGTAGCACCCTAGGGTAGGTCAGCTGTTGTTGCCCCCCAGGGAAGGTCAGCTATGGTAGCCCCCCAGGGGAGGTCAGCTGTGGTAGCCCCTAGAGTAGGTCAGCTGTGGTAGCCCTGGGGGAGTACCACAGCTGACCTACCCTGGGGGATTACCACAGTTGACCTACCCTGGGGGGCTACTACAGCTGACCTACCCTTGGGGACTACCACAGTTGACCTACCCAGGGGGCTACCACAGTTGACCTACCCAGGGGGGGCTACCACAGCTGACCTACCCTGGGGGACTACCACAGCTGACCTACCCTGGGGGCTACCACAGCTGACCTACCCTAGGGGCTACCACAGCTGACCTACCCTAGGGGCTACCACAGCTGACCTACCCTGGGGGCTACCACAGCTGACCTACCCTGGGGGCTACCACAGCTGACCTACCCTAGGGGCTACCACAGCTGACCTATCCTGGGGGCTACCACAGCTGACCTATCCTGGGGGCTACCACAGCTGACCTATCCTGGGGGCTACCACAGCTGACCTATCCTGGGGGCTACCACAGCTGACCTACCCTGGGGGCTACCACAGCTGACCTACCCTGGGGGCTACCACAGCTGACCTACCCTAGGGGCTACCACAGCTGACCTATCCTGGGGGCTACCACAGCTTATCTGCCCTAGAGGCTACCACAGCTGACCTAGCCTGGGGGCTACCACAGCTGACCTAGCCTGGGGGCTACCACAGCTGACCTACCCTGGGGGCTACCACTGCTGACCTATCCTGGGGGCTACCACAGCTGACCTATCCTGGGGACTACCACAGCTGACCTACCCTGGGGGCTACCACTGCTGACCTATCCTGGGGACTATCACAGCTGACCTACTCTGGGGGCTACCACAGCTGACCTACTCTGGGGGCTACCACAGCTGACGTACCCTGGGGACTACCACAGCTGACCTACCCTGGGGGACTACCACAGCTGACCTACCGTGGGGGACTACCACAGCTGACCTACCCTGGGGCTACCAGAGCTTATCTGCCCTAGAGGCTACCACAGCTGACCTATCCTGGGGACTACCACAGCTGACCTACCCTGGGGACTACCACAGCTGACCTACCCTGGGGGACTACCACAGCTGACCTACCCTGGGGGACCACAGTTGACCTACCCAGGGGGGCTACCACAGCTGACCTACCCTGGGGGACTACCACAGCTGACCTACCCAGTGGGCTACCACAGCTGACCTACCCTAGGGGCTACCACAGCTGAACTACCCTAGGGGCTACCACAGCTGACTTAGGGTAGGTCAGCTGTGGTAGCCCCTAGGGTAGGTCAGCTGTGGTAGCCCCCTAGGGTAGGTCAGCTGTGGTAGCCCCCTAGGGTAGGTCAGCTGTGGTAGCCCACTGGGTAGGTAAACTGTGGTAGTCCCCCAGGGTAGGTCAGCTGTGGTAGCCCTGGGGGACTACCACAGCTGACCTACCCAGGGGGGCCTACCACAGTTGACCTACCCTGGGGGATTACCACAGTTCACCTACCCAGGGAGGGCTACCACAGCTGATCTACCCAGAAGGCTACTACAGCTGACTTACCCTGGGGACTACCACAGCTGACCTGTTCTGGGGGCTACCACAGCTGACCTACCCTGGGGGATACCACATCTGACCTACCCTAGAGGCTATCATAGCTGACCTACCCTGAGGACTACCACGGCTGACCTACCCTGGGGGGCTACCACAGCTGACCTACCCTGGGGGCTACCACAGCTGACCTACCCTGGAGGCTACCACAGGATAACTTATCCTTTGGGAGGGCTACCACAGCTGACCTACTCTGGGGGCTACCACAGCTGACCTACCCTAGGGGCTACCACAGCTGACCTATCCTGGGGGCTACCACAGCTGACCTATCCTGGGGGCTACCACAGCTGACCTATCCTGGGGGCTACCACAGCTGACCTACCCTGGGGGCTACCACAGCTGACCTACCCTGGGGGCTACCACAGCTGACCTACCCTAGGGGCTACCACAGCTGACCTATCCTGGGGGCTACCACAGCTTATCTGCCCTAGAGGCTACCACAGCTGACCTAGCCTGGGGGCTACCACAGCTGACCTAGCCTGGGGGCTACCACAGCTGACCTACCCTGGGGGCTACCACTGCTGACCTATCCTGGGGGCTACCACAGCTGACCTATCCTGGGGACTACCACAGCTGACCTACCCTGGGGGCTACCACTGCTGACCTATCCTGGGGACTATCACAGCTGACCTACTCTGGGGGCTACCACAGCTGACCTACTCTGGGGGCTACCACAGCTGACCTACCCTGGGGCTACCACAGCTGACGTACCCTGGGGACTACCACAGCTGACCTACCCTGGGGGACTACCACAGCTGACCTACCGTGGGGGACTACCACAGCTGACCTACCCTGGGGCTACCAGAGCTTATCTGCCCTAGAGGCTACCACAGCTGACCTATCCTGGGGACTACCACAGCTGACCTACCCTGGGGACTACCACAGCTGACCTACCCTGGGGGACTACCACAGCTGACCTACCGTGGGGGACTACCACAGCTGACCTACCCTGGGGGACTACCACAGCTGACCTACCCTGGGGGACCACAGTTGACCTACCCTGGGGGACTACCACAGCTGACCTACCCAGTGGGCTACCACAGCTGACCTACCCTAGGGGCTACCACAGCTCACCTACCCTAGGGGCTACCACAGCTGACTTAGGGTAGGTCAGCTGTGGTAGCCCCTAGGGTAGGTCAGCTGTGGTAGCCCCCTAGGATAGGTCAGCTGTGGTAGCCCCCTAGGGTAGGTCAGCTGTGGTAGCCCACTGGGTAGGTAAACTGTGGTAGTCCCCCAGGGTAGGTCAGCTGTGGTAGCCCTGGGGGACTACCACAGCTGACTTACCCTGGGGGGCTACCACAGTTGACCTACCCAGGGGGGCCTACCACAGCTGACCTACTCTGGGGGGCTATCACAGTTGACCTACCCTGGGGGATTACCACAGTTCACCTACCCAGGGAGGGCTACCACAGCTGATCTACCCAGAAGGCTACTACAGCTGACTTACCCTGGGGACTACCACAGCTGACCTGTTCTGGGGGCTACCACAGCTGACCTACCCTGGGGGATACCACATCTGACCTACCCTAGAGGCTATCATAGCTGACCTACCCTGAGGACTACCACGGCTGACCTACCCTGGGGGGCTACCACAGCTGACCTACCCTGGGGGCTACCACAGCTGACCTACCCTGGAGGCTACCACAGGATAACTTATCCTTTGGGAGGGCTACCACAGCTGACCTACTCTGGGGGACTATCACAGCTGACCTACCTTGGGGGACTACCACAGTTCACCTACCCAGGGGGGGGGGCTACCACAGCTGATCTACCCCGAAGGCTATCACAGCTGACCTACCCTGGGGGCTACCACAGCTGACCTGCCCTGGGGGCTATCATAGCTGACCTACCCTAGGGGCTATCATAGCTGACCTACCCTAGGGGCTATCATAGCTGACCTACCCTGAGGGCTACCACGGCTGACCTACCCTGGGGGCTACCACAGCTGACCTACCCTAGGGGGCTACCATAGGATGATCCACCCTGGGGGCTACCACAGTTGACCTACCCTGAAGGCTACGACAGGAAGACTTACCCTTGGGGACTACCACAGTTGACTTACCCCGGGGGGGCTAAGTCAACTGTGGTAGTCCCCAGGGTAGGTCAGCTGTGGTAGCCCCCAGGGTAGGTCAGCTGTGGTAGTCCCCCTGGGGTCGGCCAGCTGTGGTAGTCCCCCTGGGTAGGCCAACTGTGGTAGCCCCCCAGGGTAGGTCAACTGTGGTAGCCCCCCAGGGTAGGTCAGCTGTGGTAGTCTCCCTGGGTAGGTTAGCTGTGGTAGTCCCTAAGGTGGGTCCTCCTCTGGTAGCCCCTAGGGTAGGTCATCCTGTAGTAGCTCCCCAAGGTAGGTCAGCTGTGGTAGCCCCCCTGGGTAGGCCAGCTGTGATAGCCCTCCAGGGTAGGCCAGCTGTGGTAGCCCCAGGGTAGGTGAGCTGTGGTAGTCCATGGGTAGGTGAATTATGGTAGACCGCAGGGTAGGTGAGCTGTGGTAACCCCAAGGTAGGTCAGCTGTGGTAACCCCTAAGGTGTCAGTTGTGGTAGCCCCCACAGGGTAGGTCAGCTGTGGTAGCCCCCAGGGCAGGTCACCTGAGGTTTCCCCCCCCAGGGTGGGTCCTGGGAAGGTTAACTTGTGGTAGCCCCCTGGGAAGACACTGGTAGTCTTTGCTGGCCCTTAAAATACGCAACATATTCCCCATGGCTGCAACCGCTCGCCACCAACACCATAGGCCCCACACAAACATTATAAATCCCCACACAGACATGGAGGAGTACACAAGCATAAACAATACCCCCTCCCACCAGATTACAGCGAGGCTTAAAATACCAACAAGTTGCACTAGTCGATATCAGCGCAACCAGCCGTCAGCTGTTAGCAGAACCAATATGGCGTCGTGGGACAACAGAAGGAATATGTGGAACCAAATGACGCTAATTAGGTTCTTCAAAGCACGTTCCCAAAGGTCAAACTTCGATTACAAGCGTAAATGAACGTAAGCAAATAAAATCGTGAGCGAGAACTATTCGTGTGAGTGAACGACGGCAAAAATTCTCTGAGAACGAGGCCAAAACTCGCGCCAACAAATACTAGTCGTGCAACGCTCGCAACGGCAATATTGCAATACAAAACATAACCAATTTTGCTGCAACCAAAAAATTGAGTAAGCGAGGCGTGGAAGGTTAATTGTTTACTTTTTGGCAGATTGTCCCTAACTGATTATACGCTCCAATGTTTACTTCGTTATCTTCACCTAAATTCCGGCTGACGCGAGGGCAGAGCCCGCCAGGAGACCGGCTGCTGGCCGGATACCAGCCGTAGACAACTGGAGGAGACCCGGTGAACTCATCGCCAACACATGACAAAAAAAAATCATATTTAACGAATATGGATATTTTTCAATTTATTTGACCGACGAACGCTTGGGCTCACTATATAGTGCATGTGAAGCAAACTCTCAAATACACACACAAAAAGACATTTGTATAATTCAATGTTAAATTAAGAGCATCTCATAGGAAACACGTTATCAGAGGCAACGCAAAACTGTTAATGAAGCTTCACTCTCGACCGCTGTTAGTCCAAATAGATATTGTTTAATATCCTAAAACAATTAACTTTCTGGTCTACTTCCATCTCTCCCAGTAACCTCCATCCCACACCCCTTTACTACCCTGAAATAACCCTTTTCCAGGGCGATGAAAGCATCCCCTGGATTACGTTTTCCCAGGGAAATGAGCCCCCTTGGATGACCCTTTCCAGGGGAAATGAGTCCCCTTGGATGACCCTTTTCCAGGGGAAATGAGCCCCCCTTGAATGTCCCTTTTTCAAAGGATATGAAAGCTCCCAGAGGACCCTTTTCCAGAGAGATGATCCCTCGCTCTCCTTTTTCAAGGCTAACAACCTAGTCACTTTCCTTTTCCAATGATGATGGTGGTACATTCAGTCACCTTCCTTAGGCCCTCGCATCTCCTCGACAAAGTTATATCCTAAACCAGAGCTCCACTGGCACGCTTGACGCCTGAGGGCCAGCTCCGAGGACCTTCACCGGATAAACATCACCATCCAGTCACTTGAATAACGTTTGCTTGAACAACGTTAATTGTAATTGAATAATTAGGTAATTGCACATTAAATTCAGGGACCATTCAAGCTCGTTCGCATTTGTGTTGCTCAGGTGGCCCCCCAAAAATGTGGCGATTTGATAAAATACCAGCGGGGTAGACTTACCTAGATCAACCTCATGGACGGAGGGTCGGAGGGACTGCGGTGTGTTCCGGTAGAGGGCGTCCAGGATCTTGGCCTTCACCTGCGTGATGGTGTCACAGTCCAGGACGCGGCACTGTGCCTTCTCCCCGTCCTCGCCCACCACCGCCACGCACTGTCAACACCCAGAAAGATGTCATTTCTCGGCACCGAGTATCGACGTCAATGATAAAATGGACTAAGTGCCTACAGTGGGTGTCTTTTGAGTGTAAACAATGGACTAAGTGCCTACAGTGGGTGTCTTTTGAGTGTACACAATGGACTAAGTGCCTACAGTGGGTGTCTTTTGAGTGTAAACAATGGACTAAGTGCCTACAGTGGGTGTCTTTTGAGTGTAAACAATGGACTAAGTGCCTACAGTGGGTGTCTTTTGAGTGTAAACAATGGACTAAGTGCCTACAGTGGGTGTCTTTTGAGTGTAAACAATGGACTAAGTGCCTACAGTGGGTGTCTTTTGAGTGTAAATAATGGACGAAGTGTCTCTAACGTTAATGTTTATAAAGCAACATATCCTCCAATAAAACAGAACCTATGGCTACTGTGTACAAAATATGAACAACTGTACCAGAAAAAAGTTCATATTTTGTTCCATTTCATTTTTAAATGGCAAAGCAAGAATTAAACAGTAACCATAAACCTAACTTAGGTTTAAATAAGCAATCCTAGACCTAACATAGGCAATCATAGGCCTAATTTAGTACAACTATGTGGTATACTAGGCCTAGGGAAAGTTAGGTTGGGTTGCCTTCTTTCTTGTGTCCTCTACAAAAGTAATAGTATAAAAGTTTGACTTTTTTGTGTTGGGTACAACAGCCCATATTTTGTACTTTCATCCTGAGTAACCATAGGTACGGTCATGGGTAATATCATAGGTATTATACATTTAGGAAGACAATCGTGCCTATTAACTTTGTATGAGCATAAACATTATGAGTATAAGCATTATGAGTATAACATTATGTATATGCCAATACCGTAAAATAGCAAATGAAAAATTGCATTAAATACTCAGGAAGGCAATAGACTCTTGAGTGATACATATACATACTGTACATATATGAAATATATGCTTAAAATACATGTGTATTATACAAAAGAACAGTAACAAAAAAGGTATGCACATGTGAAAATATAGTTACATTTTAAAAAGAACTACAGAACAAAATCAATAATTCATACAGAAGAAATTTACCGACAAAAGCAATACGAGGCGAGAATAACAACAAATTCGTTGGTTTTTAATTGTGCAAAAATTTGAGATGGGAAATTGTTGTACGAAGGTACTAGTTCTTCCGCTTAGACCCCGTGACCCTTAATATTCCTGGGCTTGTCCCAGCACTCTAGCCTAGCTGGTGAGAGGCACTGTGCCATGCCTCGACTCCCCATATTCTCTCTCGCTAAAGCATAGCAAAGTCCCTCGTTGAAAGTCACCCAGCAATTCTGTAGTCTTTTCCTCTGGTTGCAAGTTGTTGTGCAGCATGTGTAGCGTCCCTGTGTAATAGACACGGCGCTGTGAAGCCTTCTGGAGCTAGTTTCTCCATTCTGGAAGTCTTGGGTTTGGTCTTGAAAATCTCCTTAAGAAACTCTTTGTTTCTTGAAGAGTTCCGTATGGGTTTAATCACCACTCGGCTTTACGGCTTTTCTCCAAATGGCTTGAAAGTATACATTGATTCGTGCACACTTATTAAAACCTATGCATATACGCACTATCAAGTGCATCAGTAGTGTGGATCTCGTGTCTATATATCCTGCCTCTCTGGCGTATTTGGTTCACAAACAGGGAGGAGGGGGTCCAGGGGTCCCGGGATAGTGAATTCTTTTTCCATTTCTGTTTGTTCCTGTTTCTCTAAACACGACCCTTAAGGCAATTTTAACGTGTGTGTGTGTATTCACCTAGTTGTATTCACGTAGTTGTATTTGTGGAGGTTGAGCTTTGCTCTTTCGGCCCGCCTCTCAACTGTTTACTAATTACTGTTTTTTCCACACCACACACACCCCAGGAAGCAGCCCGTGACAGCTGACTAACTCCCAGGTACCTATTTACTGCTAGTTAACAGGGGCATTCAGGGTGAAAGAAACTTTACCCATGTGTTTCTGCCTGGTGCTGGTGCGGGAATCGAACCCGCGCCACAGAATTACGAGCCCTGCACGCTATCCACCAGGCTACCAGGCCCCCGTGTGTGTGTGTGTGTGTGTGTGTGAGAGAGAAGCGACAAATGGAAACCAGACACTCAATGAGCCACACAGAAGAAACTTCTACACTCGAATCGTAAGTAAATGAAACAAACAGTATGATGTAATTCTCGTGGACAGTTCGATACAGAGCTTGAAATACAAGAAAAACGAGTGAAACGTCATTGCTGGACCAGTGAGTACATCTAGACGAATACAAGGACTCTGTGTCTGAGTTCATATTACATTTAACCCTTGTGAGCTACGCTTGTTAGTCGCAATACTGGCATAATTAACCTTACTCATATATATACCAGTGAGCCATACATACGCTGTGAAAGTATGCATTGATTCATGCACTTATTAAAACTTATGCATATACGCACTATCAAGTGCATCAGTAGTGTGGATCTTAGATCACTTTGAACGTGTCCCTTTGTATATCCATGATGCACTACACAACATATTGAACAGTCTTCCTGTTGAACTTTATATAAAGTTACTATGAATGGCTCTGTTGAACTTTGTGTATATTACATTATTGTAATGTTTCGGGAACATTATATATTTTTTTTTAGATTAACTATTAAAATTTCCTGCTTCATGACGACACAGCAGGAAGTCAGGGTAACTATCTGCATAATATCCTAATTATTATTATTATTACATAATTAAAATTATATTGTATTTCATTTACATTAATGTATTCCAATTATTATTCATAAAAACTATGTCTGTAGTATTATTTAAAATGGCTACTGTGATAATAATAATTCAAACATTTGATGTTCAAATTATTTTCTCAAAATTATCATCGGAAACGATATTAGTGTTAAGTCGTATTAACATCAACGACTATATATTTCATGTCGCTCGAGCAAATTTTAAATGTCACAAATGCAAGAAAAATTCGTTTAATTACCATAATTAGTGCCTCCGAACACATACTGAGTGAACAATGTTTGTTCGAACAATGCTATCACTGGTTAGTGATAGTGTGGAGTTATAATCTCCCACCAAACAATATACGGCCTATAGGGAAAAAAAAGTACGACATTTTTTGTCGAAAAATGATGGAGAAAGTCAGTCACAGCGGCAAGGGCAAAGGTTCTCATACTTGGAGATTTGAATCACAGGGGAAATAGACTGGATAAATCAGGACTTCCATAGGTTTTGACGAGATATGGAGAGCAAAGCTAATGGACACAGCTGATAAAAACTTCTTGAAGCCACATATTACAGGACCTTACTTAAGACACACATGTCAATAAGATAAAGAATTAGATGACTCCAGGGGCTATCAAATACCGCATTATTGTGATCGGGTACTTAATGCTGCTAAAGGAGTTGGTGAGATGAAGACACCCGTTGAGGTAGAAGAGAGCAACTACAGACGTGAGGAGTGGGGGCTACAGGCAAGATGGGGGGGGGGAGGGACGCTACAGCAAGGCAAGTAGCTTCCTACATGAAGTCCAGATGACCCAGGCAGCTACCACCTACGGGTAGAATAGATAACCCGGCTGTGGTAGGTATGTGGGTCTCGGGCCGCTCCAAGCAACAGCCTGGTGGACAAAGCTCTCACAAGTCAAGCCTGGCCTCGGGCCGCTCCAAGCAACAGCCTGGTGGACCAAACTCTCACAAGTCAAGCCTGGCCTCGGGCCGCTCCAAGCAACAGCCTGGTGGACCAAACTCTCACAAGTCAAGCCTGGCCTCGGGCCGGGCTTGGAGAGTAGAAGAACTCCCAGAACCCCATCAACCAGGTATGCTACAGAGGAGCTAAACTGCCACTCCAGGAGGTGTGTAGACGAGGCGAGCATCATTACCCCGGGGAAACAGCAAGTCCCTGGTTCAACAAAACAATGCAGAGAAGCTAAGAAAAGGTCCAAAAATATGCATGGTAAAAAGATACAGAGAAGAGGAATATACAAGGTAGAAAAGGACAGCCTCTCTCAAAGTGAGAGAAAGGAGAACAAAAGAACATACATGGAAGTTGGAAATGCAAATGAACTGAATACAGTATATAGGAAGACTCGTACGCTTTACGAGCAGTCAACAAGTGGAATGCAATGGAAGAAGTTGTGGAAGCCACCCCTCCATCCATGACTTTTACAGCCTGATTTGACAAAGATTTCGAACGTCAGACGAGTTGTAATGCAATAGGTACAAACACATTAGTATTCGGGGGCATAAAGACCTAAACCTCGCTTCCCCGTAGTCACTCAGAGAAACACACACACACACCTGATGCCTCTGTTCACCCAACAGTAAATAGGTACCAGGGAGTTAAAACAGCTGTTGTGGTGGGCACAAATAAATAATAGAAATTATAGGGAAAATAGATGGGGAGTAAGTAAAACTTTTTAAATTTTAACTCTAAAATTTAAAGTAGGCAAATTACTGTGGTCCTAGATTGTTATCAAAGAGTTCTTAAAGTTCATTGTACTTCTGTGCTTAGGCTTAAGGCTGGACCCAATCTAAAAAAAAAAAGCTCTATACCCCAAAATAGAAGAAATAAAAATAAGCCTAATAAAACAAAAAAACACAAGCTTAATAATAAAAAGCGTAATACAGCAAAACACAAGTTGTGTACACTACCAAAATATGACTATAAACACAGGCGCAGTAGCACAATATATCAAAACATGATGAAATAACTGCAATGAAACAATGTGCAAGCAGCCACAAGCTGGGCGAACAGGCCCAAGAGGCACGTAAGTGAGGGGTAACGTACTTCAGGGATGCTGTAGGGGATCTTCTCGTACTGTGGCTCGTCCCTCACTAAGTGGATGGTCTGTAGGGGCAGAACGAGACACTTAGTGGTGGTGGTGCTGATGGGGGAGGGTGGTAGTGGTGATGGGGGGGGGTTAGTCCTAATGTCAGGTGCGTGAGTGCTTATGGCGGTGGTAGTGATGATAGTGGAGCAAGTTGTGGTGGTACTGATAGTGGGTGATAATTGTGGTAGCGCTGGTAGTGGTGATGCTAATGGTGGTAGTGATGAAAATGGTGTTGTTGCTTAGTGAGAGTGGATGAGGCTATGAATACAGAGAAGAGGCGGGTCTTGAGAGCTAAAATGAACGGTGGAAGAACAAAAAGGCAAAATAACATATTAAAAGAGAATAGGCACAGGAAAGAAAAAAAAAACAAGATCAAATACAAATAAAATATGGATTAGAAAAAAAATAGAAATGATGACTATAAAACGCACTGCACATGTGTAAATAAGGTAACAATAAAGAATAAAATATGAATAAAAAGATAAAACACCTCAGATGGAGCAGAAAAAATACATGGATAACGTACACACACACAAAAAAATGGATTAAGTACAAATAATAATAACAGGGAATTAATAATTATAGATTTGACTCTACACAAAAATAGAATTAATTACAAAACTATACACCAGTGTTAACACACGGATAGCTTAGGGCCGGGAGCTGGAGCTCACTCTTGCAACCTAACCTAACCTTCCCCTTGTGTACAACACACACACACACACACACACACACACACACACACACACACACACACACACAGGAGGCCAGCTACAAGGTATCATTTGGGAGATTAAATTCTTCAAGAATCAGGAGAAAAAGACCTGGGGGTTGATATCACGCCAGACCTGTCCCCTGAAACCCATATCAAGAGGATAACATCAGCGGCATATGCCAGGTTGGCCAACATAAAAACGGCCTTTAGAAACTTGTGAAGGAATCCTTCAGAACTTTGTATACATCATGTCAGACCAATCCTGGAGTATGCAGCTCCAGCATGGAGTCCATATCTAGTCAGGCATAAGACTTTTAGACACACAACCCCACCAGGAGACTTGGACCCTGGCCATCAAGATGGCAGGTACGCACTTAATCCACTACACCATACTCAGAGCCTTCTTTGTTACACAGTAAAGGTTCAAAAATATTTATTAATCTAAGAACATTCGAAGGTGAGACTAGGAACTAAGCTCGACCCCGCAAGCACATCTAGGTTAGTACACACTTTATTACAAATATAGGCAATTACGAGTGAACAAAAAATATGTTAATTAAAAAAATAAAAGGTAAGGTAATTATGAAGAGAATGTTTTGTTTAATTATTAGCAGAAAGCGCCAAGCTATTACGACTTTATAGCACTTGAAAGGGGTCAGGATAAGGATTTAGGACAAGACGGAGGAAAGGAATGGTTCCCAACCACTTGGACGGTCGGGGGATTGAACGCCGACCTGCAGGAACGGAGACCGTCGCTTCATGCAATAACGTTGTGCCTTTTATGCCGAACTTTAAACACACCCAAGATATTTCTTTCATAATTCATCTAGGCAATTCTTGCATACCTCTCCTCGATACTTAGTTCATTACTCTCCTCGGCACATCTTTCATACCTCGTCTCTTGCCTGTCCCGGGGCTTCAGTTTTGTCTTAGATTTCCTTGCTTTCTCTGCCTCCTTCATGGCTGGAATTTCCGTCTTCTGCCTCTCTATCCTAAATTCTAATAACACAGTCAAGCATAAGACTAACCTGGAAACGGTTCAAATGTTTGCCACCAGACTAGTACCCGAGCTGAGAGGTAAGAGCTACGAGGAGAGACTACGGAAATATAAACCTCACGTCGCTGGAAGACAGAAGTTAGGGGCGACATGATCACCACGTACAAGATTCTCAGGAATTGATAGGGGAAGATAAAGACAGGCTATTTAACACAAAGGGCACACGCACTAGGGGGGGGGGGGACAGGTGGAAACTGAGTGCCCAAATGAGCCACAGAGATATTAGAAAGAACTTTAGTGTCAGAGTGGTTGACAAATTGAATGCATTAGGCAGTGATGTGGTGGAGGCTGACTCCATACACAGTTTTCAAGTGTAGATATGATAGAGCCCAGTAGGCTCAGGAACCTGTACACCAGTTGATTGACAGTTAAGAGGCGGGACCAAAGAGCCAGAGCTCAACCCCCACAAGCACAACTAGGTGAGTACACACACACACACACACACACACACACACACACACACACACGCTCAACATACGGCTCTGAAACATCCGTAAGTGCCTGAGAGAGCGAGCCCACCGGAATGACCGGTGAGCGAACAAGAACTGTTGCAGGTTTCCGTAAATACCAAGACTAATTAAGACTTCCTTAAAACTCATCTCCTTCGTTGTTTACATGTTTTCCTGTTCTAGATACGAGCATTAAGGCGAACACTTGAGACGGGGACGGTACGAGGGGTCAAGACAGAAAACGGAAGCAGCGCAAAATATATCCAAAGGCAACGACAATTCAACGCCGAATCAACGTAGTCAATATATTTCAACGTTGAAATAACACTGATATCATTGATTCAGCGTCGAACCATACGCCACTCCTGGATATTGCGTCCACAGGGGTGTGTGGTTGGGGGGCGGAGAGGGGGAGGGAGAGGGGGGGGAAGAGAGAGAGATTGCCTGAATGTTAAACCATTTCCCTGTCGCCGTAACAACTAGAACACTGGCGCCCAATGCATACAACATCCCTCTTTCACAAGGAACACTCTTAGTCTGTAGCATATCCTTTTGCCAGAAATAAGGCTTCACAAGCCAGATTTAACTGCCCTCCGCAACGTTCGAAGATAGTGAGAAAGAAGATGAGAAAGAAATAATGGTGTTTGGGGAGGGTAGAGGGGGATGAGGGGATGGGAAAGAGGGAAGAGGTGATGGTGTGTCCATGGCTGTGAAGAGACAATTCATCAGCTGGTCCTGAGGGTTTGTCTTCCCTCTCCCTCGCCCCATGTTCCCTTTATAACATTACCCCTCTCCCCTTCTTTTCCTTCCCCTCCTCCTCTTCTCCCCAAGGCAACCTGGTGATCCCCTGGATCCCTCACCAACTCAAGGAGCTTTAACCACACTAGGTTAACCTTAACCCCTCACAGGGACCAATAACCAACCAGTATCCTGGGTATACACAGGAGCGTCCTGATAGGCGTGGTTTCCCTAGGACCTAAAACGATAGTTTCAGTATGTTAGAAGGTAGAGAAACCTTCATGTCGATTGTATGGATGGTTTTCATAAACGTAGAGAGGACATGAGACATCCACCGTCTGCAATGATGTACACACACAGGAGGCTGTGGATGGTGACCTGGAAGCCTACAGAAGGTCATGCAGTTTAGGGGGAGAAAGAGAAAGAGAGATTGAGAGATTGCGAGAGAGACAGAGAGAGAGAGAGATGTGTAAGAGCGTGAAAGAGAGTCACAGAAAACGAGTGTGATCAGAAAGGAGAGCTGGTAGCGGAACGAGGGTGAGATCCAGCTCCCTAAGGACGGCTGGGGACCCTTGCTGTCAACACTTGTCCGCAACTCCCACCGGGAAAAACACCAGTGGCAAACACACCACTAGAAAATACGCTACCGTGAGATAAACACAGAGGGAGGGAGGGTATGAACATTATATGCTCCCTGGGGCACTAATGCCACACTCGCACTTCCTCGACTTCTCTCACCAAAAGGACACATACATGAACTGGGAAATACCATCAACTGGGAGGAATTACTTGCGCGGAGAACCCAGACTAGGACCAAAACAACACTAGGAAACAAACAAAGTTCTCTTTACCTTACACTACATACACACAGAAATCACAATAGCGTGATGCATCAATGAACAAATCCACAAGGACCGTGACGGGGGTTCGAACCTACGTCCGAGAGAATCCCTTTTAATTCTTTTAACCATGTCGTAACTCAGTCGATTAAGGCAGCGTCTGGGATCCTCGTGGACGTAGGTTCGAACCCTCGTCACGGCCCTTGTGGATTGGTTCTGTTTAGCTATTATTGTACTCGCAACAATTAAGTTCCTCGTCTTGCCATCAAAAGTTATCTTCAATGAGCCTCACTAATATTTTACACGCCAATCCCCACTCTCTCCCCAATACACGTCCCCCCCCCCCCACCACGTCAACCTCCCGGAGAAGCCCCCAGACCAGAGCCTATGAGGAAGCCAATAGGGGGCATGGGGTGAGGATGGGGGGCAATGGCACCCGCGCTGATTTTGCACCAATGGGAAGGAGGGCGGCAAGGACAGGCTGGAAGTCAAATGAGATTATATGAGCGGAGGTGAAGCCTTGGGATCACACCAGAGGAACCCTTAACCTGAGCCAGGCATGCAAGAAGGCTTCCCCAAAAGAGCAATTTATGGATTTTGTTAAGAGGGAAGTGTTGATTAGTGAATATCCTGATGAAGAGGCTGAAGGAGATTCGGCCAGGATTGGCAATCAAGGGATTTTGTCAAGGAAGTGATATTGACCCGGCAAGCGCAGCCTCGGTCGAGGAACACTAGTTGGCAACACACAGCAAGTCTTAATCAGACTTGTATTTATTTTAATTTTAATTAAAATCTGAGGCTGAATTAACCGATGGAGGCACCAATAGGCGACATAACAGCCTACTCTGAAATGGAATCGGCAAAAATACATCAAATGACGCTGTAGAAAGAACTTCACTCAAGAGAAAGAAACCGATCAAGTTCCAGAGAGTTCCACGACAGAAAAGACGTACTAAGTTACTAAGTCAAGAGGGAGGGGGGGGGGACTTTTTTTTTGAGAGCGTATAGCAACAAAATAGTTACATGGCATGCCACATTCGGCACGTGTGCCACTTGGTTTCCCCGTCCTAGCTCCTACCTACCGCAGACAGGTATAGCAACCAACACGGGGGAAGAAAATGCTTTTGAGAGAAGCCAGGAAGGAGGCGCTAATGTGACCACCCAAGGGAGCTGTCGAACCAACTACCACCATGAAGCTCGTGCCAGACGAGGCGTCAGCCGCTTCCTGACGGTAATCACATTAAAATCCTCATGACAAGTGACAGGTGACAGAACAATTTATTATTTTACGCAAAACCTCTCCCGCGCCGAGCCCGCTAACGTCATTTATCAAGTGGAGTGGCTTTGCACCTCTCCCTCCGCTATATTATTATTTTTGTCTCTCCTTCCAGGTAACTTGGAATTTATAGTCCTCGCTAAGATTTCGCTCAATTACAAGCCTTGCTAAAATTAGCTGGTGACATGCTAGAAGCGTTCAGCGTTAATTAAGTCCTCATCCGGGAGGCTTGAGTCCGAGTGACAAAGGCTTGGCTGTGCTCGGAGCTGGTGTGTGGTGGGGCTGTGCTCGGTGGTGTGTGGTGAGGCTGTGCTCGGAGCTGGTGTGTGGTGAGGCTGTGCTCGGAGCTGGTGTGTGGCGAGGCTGTGCTCGGAGGTGGTGTGTGGTGAGGCTGTGCTCGGAGCTGGTGTGTGGTGAGGCTGTGCTCGGAGGTGGTGTGTGGTGAGGCTGTGCTCGGAGGTGGTGTGTGGTGAGGCTGTGCTCGGAGGTGGTGTGTGGTGAGGCTGTGCTCGAGGTGGTGTGTGTGCAGGCTGGCTCGGAGGTGGTGTGTGGTGAGGCTGTGCTCGGAGGCGGTGTGAGGTGAGGCTGTGCTCGGAGCTGGTGGTGTGGTGAGGCTGTGAGGTGAGGCTTGTGCTCGGAGCAGGTGTGGGGCGAGGCTGTGCTCGGAGCGGGTGTGTGGTGAGGCTGTGCTCGGAGCGGGTGTGTGGTGAGGCTGTGCTCGGAGCGGGTGTGAGGGTGAGGCTGTGCTCGGAGCATGGTGTGAGGTGAGGCTGTGCTCGGAGCAGGTGTGAGGTGAGGCTGTGCTCGGAGCATGGTGTGAGGTGAGGCTGTGCTCGGAGCAGGTGTGATGGTGAGGCTGTGCTCGGAGCAGGTGTGAGGTGAGGCTGTGCTCGGAGCATGGTGTGTGAGGTGAGGCTGTGCTCGGAGCTAGGTGTGGGGCGAGGACTGTGCTCGGAGCAGGTGTGTGGTGACGGCCAGGTGGTGTGGTGAAGCCGTTCTCAGACCACAAGTTCCTTTACCAACATTCAGCAGGAAACTTCCCACAAGATTTACTTGAGTTAATCAATCTATCGCTGCTCCCCCCCCCCCCCCACTCACCCGCATCCCGCGCCCTCTCTCCCTTCTCTTCCTCTTTATTTCACATTCTCAGCTACCCTCATACACTTGGACTGGTCGGAAGCGCGGGGCCCTCGATCGCTTCCTGCAGGGTCGGCGTTCGATCCCCGATGGCCCAAGTGGCTGGGAACCAACCCTTACCCCTTCCCCAATCCTGTCCTTTCGTATACTCTTATTGGGCTTGATGCTTTCTGATAATTTCCCTTATTCCTAATTCCCTATTTTACTCCGATTTATCCTTTCCCTCCGTTACTCCTGCCCCCCCCTATACACAGTCCAAGACCCCCCCCCTCCTTATCTATTATTTACTAGCTGGGATAACCGGCAGTGCCGGGGTCCACTCCGGACTCTTATCTCTGTCTCTGTATTTGTCTCTACTGTTTCTGTCTATCTGATTTTCTCTCTGTCATTCACTCTTCCCCCCCCCCCCCCCATCATTCTCTGCCCCCAATTCCTCCCTCTTCCTCCCCTTATCAATTCATTTCCCCATATTCATTCTTCATCATTTTAAAACCCTTCCAATCCCTTTCCTTATATCTTTATAAATATCATAGTTTCCCCTTCCTCGTCCCCCACTAATCATTTTCTTTCATTAGTGCTCAGAAAATGGAGCCCATGTCTAAGGGGAGACTGTTATGGTCCCCGGTTCTCACCTTGGCGGTAAAAGCGGTGGACCTGACGACGGGGACTTGGGTCCCCGTCGCCAGGTCATGTATGGGGGACACGGGTGAATATGGTGGTCACGCCTCCTTGATGGGGGGAGCGGGAGGGGGTTGAGAGAGGTCTTGGTGGTGGTGTTTACGGTGATGGTGACACCACAGAGACCCGGTAACCAATCACCACCTACTGCAGGCTACGGAAGGTCAGTCACCATTGAAGAGGATTGTCAACAGCAAACTCCAGTCACCAACGACAGGATACAGTCACCAACGACAGGATACAGTTTACAGCAGCAACAATATAAAACAATCATATTCACAGTGACAGAGGATATTTGCATAGTCAATTTGCATAGGTAACTGGAGTGACTCAGATGCCGAGTGCAGGGAGGTGGGGGGGGGCCCTCCCACTGTGTGGGGGGGGAGACTCACCCTCCCACTGTGGGGGGGAGACTCACCCTCCCACTGTGGGGGGGGGGGAGACACCCTCCCACATACGCTTACTCACTGGGTGGCTTGGGGCACCATGATGGAGACCCAAATTCAAACAGTACAGAAGTAGTTCAAGATACAGAGGTTTGCTACAGGACTAAGCACACTTACCTTGAAGAAAGTTAGAAGGGACATGATCCATACATACAAGATATTTAAGGGTACTGTTTACATTGGCTACACACAAATATGGCTGCGCATCAGCCAACCAAAACGATCAGACCTGCAAATATGGTACAGGAATGTAAGGAAAGACTTTTAGTGCGAGGGTAACGAGCAAGAGGAATGCTGTACAGAAGGGGATATATAACAGAACTAGAAGACCAATTTGGAACAACGAGGTGACTCGAATTAACGAACTCCCACGCCACCATCTTACAAACTAGCACGAGCAATAGTTATAAAAACATACAAAGGGATACAGAGGCCCTCCAAAACTTTATTTAAGGTTAGTACACAGACATACCCACAACTCTTACTCTATTTACAGACGAGAGCTAATCATACTTCCCCTCTACCGTAAGACATTCAACTTGAGTCTTTCTTTCGCGTTAAGACGAATGCCAAGATGCGGGTCTTGATTCACCTTCATTCACAGCATACGGTTAGGATAAGGATTTGGGATGGGATGGGGGAAAGGAATGGTGCCCGACCACTTGGACGGTCAGGGAATGAACACCGACCTGCATGAGGCGAGTTTGTGTGAAGCTGGTGAACTACTCACCACGTAGGCGTGTGTGATCTGCTCCCTGAGCAGGCGTTCCTCGGAGAGGGAGTAGCGAGCGTCGTGGGTGAGGGCGTCCACGGGACCCTTCTCCACCTGGTGCTTGATGGCCTTGTAGAGCAGGAACAGCGCCGGCCCCGCTTGCTCCTGTAGGAGGAGGAGAACACACACTTGTTGTAACACACAATCAACTAACTATTGAAGTGATTTTTTTTTTATTTCACAATTCTTGGAAGAACAAAGATTGACACTTGAACAATCGCCACTTGAGGAAGAGTTCATCAGTCACCAGTCACCGAATTCAGAAATATTTTGCAAGCCTCGTCGACCAGGCCTCGTTAGGCATCGCACCGAAAGTGGAACACAAGACCGTGTAAATGATTAACAATATTTAATTCCTATAAAGCAATGAGGAAGTAGAGGACTCCTCAACCCGGTGGCCACAATATTTACGAGTATTACTGACTCACCGTTGAAGCCGTATTACTCATCAATAATATACTCACTGGTTAAAGACTTGAAAAATACTGGTAAACAAGAAGATGCGTAAATATGGCTTGAAAACTAAATCTCAAACTTGAATGCTATACGACTCTAATTATCAGAGTCTTCAGTTAATAGTCTGACTCAGGATAACGGCGGTTCACAATGTAACACCAGAGATTACTTGCGACTGTAATGAAAACATCCCCATACGAGAGGAACAATCTTTTTCCCGCCAAAACAGAAAACACCACAAAACATCGGAGCAACACCACAGAAATGCATTAGTACTTGGGAATCCTCTCATGTGTGGGATCGAGACTATGATTCCCTAGGTGCGCACTATTGAACACTGTGGCCAGTCTCGGCTTAACCACGTGTCTATTGCACCGTATTGGATTAACTGATAGAATCTGGAGAAGCCGCGGTACTGTATACCCATTCTCCTATATTCGGGAAACATAGTCTATCACCACTTTCATTGGGCAGGGAAGTTACCCAAGCTGGATCTTATGAAATCGAAAGGAGAAGAAACTACTCTTAGATATCCACTCTGATACCACTTTTGTTATTAAATATCCAGAGGATTTCATTGATACCGTGGCATGTTAATTGATTAATGGTACTTAGCCCTCCCTTACTGAGAATAACTCCACACTTACCAAAGTTACTTTTTGTAACTTTATTACAAGGTTACTGGAGTTACCAAAGCAGCAGGATGACTCGAACACTGATGACCAACAAATCACGACCAGGATTCATCAAATATTTACTCATTCACTAACGAAACCTCAACATCTTTCCTCAGTCATGGCCTACCTTGTTTACATATATTAGTTTATAAGCTCCTAAGAACAAACACAGTTGTTTATAACAATAACCTTGTCTTGTGAAGTCTCCAAGCTCGAAAAACTGTTTTAATGTCAAGATGTAGAAGTTTCGCAGGTGGTTGGTTAAATACTTGATGCACCATGGCCCTGACTCTTCACTACACGCACCAGGGGACAGTCAGCCAGCCTAGCCTCTGTGGTCATAGACTTCAGGGGAGAAAAAATCCATACAAAACCAACAGCCCTGTCACTCAAGGTGCTAACAAAAATAGTTTTTTTGGACCACTTTGCCCTTCTCGGACGTCGGGGCGCAAGAGAGCAGAAGTCAAGTTGCCTTCGAACTCAACTTCGAAGTTGACTTCGATGTGCATGAAGGAGTGGAGGCAAAGGTGTGTGAGAGGCAGGACCAACCTTGAGGTACGTGTACATGCAGAGTGTCATCCAGTTGGTGAGCATCTTCTCCACTACGCTCTCCGTCCTCCGCAGCATCAGTTGTGGATGTTTGGTGGCCACACTCTTCTCGATGAGACGCAGCAGCAGGAGCCGCAGGATCTCCGTCAGATACTCCATCCGCCCCGCCATGGACACCACCAGCAGCGACGCCACATTCACCCTGGAAGGAACACATCTCGGTTCACCAGTCGCCAACCTTCAGCACACAAGCACAGTGGATATAGTTTGTAGCGATGACTGTTTAATGGAGGAATTTTTATTTCTTATTCTAATCTAAATAGTCTTCTGGGGTGGGGCGTTATATTATTATTGTTAGTTTCTATCTTTCACATACTACTGACATACAGATGTTATAGAGAATAGTGGAGCTGGATAAGCGTGAAATTTTTACCCAACCACTTGGGCTGGACGGTAGAGCGACGGTCTCCCTTCATGCATGTTCAATCCCCGACATTCCAAGTGGATGGGCACCATTCCTTTACCCCGTTCCATCCCAAATTCTTATCCTGACCCCTTCCCAGTGCTATATAGTCGTAATGGCTTGGCGCTCCCCCCCTCCCCCCTGATAGCCACAGTTACAGCCCCACTCCTGTGCCAGGTAAGTACACAACGGGCTCACCATAGCCCGTGCTACTTACAACTTTTGTTCAGAGTAGCTGACTCTAAAATAACAACAACCACCCTGGTAGTTGCCCTTGATAAAGTACAGTAACAGAGAACCAATGAAGCGGTCCTCCTTCAAGGGGCCTCGGCAAGCGGAATCAACCGTGGACGTGAAGGTTATAAATCTGTCTGAAGGAGCAGCAGACGGCACCGAGGCAGAACCACTGCTCTTCTTGACTGCTTCTCCCGAGACATCTCGCCCCCCACACCGCCCATCACTTACTTGTCTCTAACGTTGAAAGTCTTCTGGGCCTCCAGCGTCTCTATCAGGGCGAGCAGGAAGTACCTGTTGGTGGTGAGCTGCTCGAACTGTATCATAGCGTTGTCCATAGCCGGCCTGCACCCGTTCATGCGAACCTGAGGCGTGGAACAACCAGTTAATTTGCATGTAGGCAAATGAGTTACAATAACGTGGCTGAAGTATGTTGACCAGACCACACACTAGAAGGTGAAGGGACGACGACGACGTTTCAGTCCGTCCTGGACTATTCTCAAGTCGATTGTGTCGACTTGAGAATAGTCCAGGACAGACCGAAACGTCGTCGTCCCTTCACCTTCTAGTGTGTGGTCTGTCAACAGTTAATTTGCATATCAGTTCTAAAAGTTCACGTTTACTGCAAGCGTCGCAAAAACGGATCGAAAACTATGATGAAATTTGATATAAAATAATGTGCAACAGGATAGCATAGATCACCCGCTTGATGAGTTCACCGGTAATACTTTCTCAGACTTGCGCTGGGCAAGGTGGGTCAGGCCTTGGGGTCGGTGAGTATAGGGCAAGGTGAGGATGGGGTGGGGTCTTACTGACACTGGGGTCACTGAGGATAGAGTTTGATCTTACCCTGGGGTAAGATCAAACCATGATCATGGTTTGATCACGGTCTGACCCCCAGTAAGACCATGTGACCCCCATGGTATTACTGACCATGGGGGTCACTGAGGATAGGGTGGGGTCTTACTGACTCTGGGGTCACTGAAGATGGGGTGGGGTCTTACTTACCTTTGGGGTCACTGAGGATAGGGTGGGGTCTTACCCTGGGGTCGGTGAGGATGGGGTGGAGTCTTACTGACCTTGGGGTCACTAAGGATAGGGTGCGGTCTTACTGACCTTAGGGTCGTTGAGGATGGGGGTCGTGCTTACCTTAGGGTCGTTGAGGATGGGGTGGTCGGTAACGCCGGGGAAGAAGACCTTCATAACGTAGCTACGGTGATCCAGGGTTGGGATCCCAGACGACTCCAGGTCAGCCGTCAGATCCGTCATATCCGTCTGCAGCTCCGCGAACGCTGCCGCCGAAGAGAGAGAGAGAGAGAGAGAACAACATCAACACAGGGAGAGTAATGGCGGGGGAAGGGGGGGGGGAAGGAACCAACAGGGATGTTGTCGCTAAAGTGAGCGAGAAGGCGCTCAACAAGCAACATCCAGTGAGGGCGCACCTCGAAAAAATGTAAACAGCAAGAAGACAATAGAGGTACCCACTCGCGAAGTGGTCTACATCGTTTGCTATGGGAATATACCCAGATCACATAGGTTCGAATCCACCACCATAGCTCCTACTGTTATTAAGCTCCAGTTATCACCAGTCATAACGACGAACAGTACTGAGATCTAGACGTAACATGAGACATGTTCACTACTCAATAACACTAACAATCAAACTACCCCTCTCAAACCAGGCTTAGATGAGCCATGCAGTGCGGGTAGACGAGGACGCTTCATGTTCACAACAGTTCTTATAATGCCTCGGTACACAACAAAGGGACAAGTTATCTCTTTACACATCGCCGCGTTGAGCAGTTCAATGTCTGCCCACCGCGGCGTAAGTCCTCCACTCAAATTGATAGGCAATAAAAGTGTTGATGTGTGTTGTTGGTGATGTGGGCCCCGGGACCCGCCGGCGAGGGTAATATAAGGACTAAAGTTGACGCCAGCTTATCCTGAGATGATTTCTGGGCCTAGCGTCCTCGCGGCCCGGTCTTCGACCAGGCCTCCACCCCCAGGAAGCAGCCCGTGACAGCTGACTAACACCCAGGTACCTATTTACTGCTAGGTAACAGGGGCATCAGGGCGAAAGAAACATTTTGCCCATTTGTCTCCGCCTCCACCGGGGATCGAACCCGGAACCTCAGAACTATGAATCCAAAGCGCTGTCTACCCAGCTGTCAGGCGCCCTAAAGGTGATAGGAAATGTGCCCAACCATTTCTGTCCCGCCCGGGATTCGAACCCGGAATTCTCGATTGCACGTAAAGAGTAATGATTGCATGACTGAAGGCAAGGTGAGCCCTCTACCAAACCTTTGCCATGCCGCCAGCTTCCTGTCCCCGTCTAGGTCATTAGATATACAGTGGCCCCTCAGGTAAATCAAAGAATATACACTACCAGTAGACTGACAGTTGAGAGGCGGGACCAAAGAGCCAGAGCTCAACCCCCACAAGCACAACTAGGTGAGTGAGTACCTACGTTACTATCTCTGTCCTTTACAAATATAGTTAAGTTTATGCGTAAGAACACACGATAGAAAACGTAGAGATGTATCTCGGCGCATATACAGAAAATGGTACGAGTTACATAAGGGTAACTGTACTATTTTGTTGTACTGTACAAACGGGCGCCCAAGATGGTACCCTTTACCTACGCCCATCATGGCACGTATCACGAGTGAGATCTGGGAGTTCACCTACTGCCCCCAGGCCCTGTGTGTTGTAGGTGAACAGAGGCATTAGGTGATAGGAAATGTGCCCAACCATTTCTGTCACGCCCGGGATTCGAACCCGAAATTCTCGAACGCATATATTTCTCAATAACATGAGAAGCATTGAGAAGAGGGGAAGGTAACTATCAGAGGAAAACGCCAAACCATTACGACTATATAGCACTGGGAAGGGGTCAGGATAAGGATTTGGGATGGGACGGGGGGAAGGAATGGTGCCCAACCACTTGGGCGGTCGGGGATTGAACGCTGACCTGCAGGAAGCGAGACCGTCGCTCTACCGTCCACCCCAAGTGGTTGGACTTGGGCATACACCATACAAAAACACTATACACATCATCAAAACACGTTAAAACACGACATACTGCAAAAAAACACAGTAACTCTATAAACACCTAATATTAAAAAACTCACATTAAAACACACACACACAGCCCAATAGGCTCAATAACCTGTACACCAGTTGATTGAAGATTGAGAGGTGGGGCCATAGAGCCGAAGCCCAACTTCCGAAAATCTCGCCCCGAAATAATGTCAACAGCGACCCCCCCCTCTTTCTCATTTCCTTGCCTACCCTTCCTCTCCCATTTCTTTCATGTCCCTCTCCTCTTCCTTTCCTCTCTCCTCCTTTTCTCCTCTTTCTCTTCCCTATGTGTACTTTCACTCCTCTTGAGGCGAGTAGTAGTAGGGTCTAAAACCTGGGGAAAATTGTGCAGCTTTCTACGTCATCACTACTCTTGAAGGAAATCCAACCCATCGCATCAGAAGCCCAACCTGATTTAACCTAATCCAACCCAATCTAACAGGAATTAATCCTTTTTTTGGGCTGGGATATTAAATCTATGTAAGTTATTTAATAAATAGATTGCGTCAGAAACAATAATTTTTTGTCTTTTTTAAAGGTAAGGAATAGACTGTCATCAAATAACTTTATTGACATTGTTTTCTGTCCAATAAACATATGCCAATGCAATTGTTTAGCCTCACAAAGTGTGCCGTCTCCCTCAACAATACAGTGAAAAAACGCACTTTGCGCAGGGTATGTGGGTCTGCGGGCCGCTCCAAGCAACAGCCTGGTGGACCAAACTCTCACAAGTCAAGCCTGGCCTCGGGCCGCTCCAAGCAATAGCCTGGTGGACCAAACTCTCACAAGTCAAGCCTGGCCTGCGGGCCGCTCCAAGCAACAGCCTGGTGGACCAAACTCTCACAAGTCAAGCCTGGCCTGCGGGTCGCTCCAAGCAATAGCCTGGTGGACCAAACTCTCACAAGTCAAGCCTGGCCTCGGGCCGCTCCAAGCAACAGCCTGGTGGACCAAACTCTCACAAGTCAAGCCTGGCCTCGGGCCGCTCCAAGCAATAGCCTGGTGGACCAAACTCTCACAAGTCAAGCCTGGCCTCGGGCCGCTCCAAGCAATAGCCTGGTGGACCAAACTCTCACAAGTCAAGCCTGGCCTGCGGGCCGCTCCAAGCAACAGCCTGGTGGACCAAACTCTCACAAGTCAAGCCTGGCCTCGGGCCGGGCTTGGGGAGTAGAACAACTCCCAGAACCCCATCAACCAGGTATCAAGCAATATCTGATTGCATAGTATGCAGCGACACACACACACATACAAGCAAAGGGGCCCAGGAACTCACCTTGCTTACACTCTGAGCGGACGTTGGACTCGAGGGTATCCATCTGGATCTGGATCCTCTTGTACTCGCGCTCTGCCTGGTTGCTCTTCCTGCGGTAGACTACCAGGATCGCCATGGACACCAGCACCAGGAACATCCCTCCGGCCGCCATCCCGCCAATCGCCTCTGGCGGAAACTGGTACTCCTGTACGGGGATAGAATAGAGTCGAATCCTTACACCCAAGACTATCCGTGAAAGCTTATTTTCTGATTGGCAATGCCGTCTGTATTGTTGCGGGGGTTTAGGCTGGATTAGCTGAGGTTAGGCTGTGTTTGGCTCGGATGAGTTACATTGGGATGGGATAGGTTATAGGTAAGTTTATAATGTACGGATGATGAGTTACGTGGCTGGAGATATGATGACCAGAAGATGAAGAGACGAAGACATTTCGGTCCGTCCTGGAGCATTATCAATCGACTTGCTAATGGTCCAGGACGGACCGAAACGTCGTCGTCTCCTCATCTTCTGGTGTGTAATTACGTCATTATTTTTATATATTTTATTGACTCAGGTGTTCTGGACATCCAAACAATTTATCCAAAATTTGCTTGTCCATTTTAAAGAATGAAGAACAATTTTTGTTCATATTACTTCTAAGCTGCATCACTTATGAACCCATCCCTGCACTTGTGTGGCAGTGCACAGTAGAAAGTTGTTTTCACATATCCATACATTAAAACATTGATTGTAACCATGATATATATGTGCTTCAGCCTACAGTTTAGACCTATTGTCTTATGTATGAACCTCTGTCCTGCGTGACAGTGAATACCAGCATTATCCTCACTTTAATAAGACTATCAAAATCCTCAGATTAGGCAAAATTGTAATTAATTTTGTCAATAAAGATGTTAATAAAATAATAATAATTAATTTTATAATGTGTTCGCTGTGACTTGTACCCCTCTACACACACACCAAATTTATATCGGCCAAATGCTATAGATTTTTTTATAATTTCATTTGACTAGACACATTATTGTACAGTGAAAATCAGTGTTGTACAATACTGTACAATATACATTTGCCAATAAAATTTCAATATCATTCATAAAATGACTGTGGCCACTAGAGACGCCCTGAAAACTAAAGCGAAACTCAATTACAAATGAATTACTCTGAATTATATTTTAATCTGCACCCACAAAATAATAAAAAATATATAAAATGGCCGACCTTAATCATCTCGTAGCGGAGGTAGCCGATGGGAAATCTGAGGTTCTGACCCATCCTGACGACGACTAGAGGAAGGTCGTCCTCGGTGGAGTGGCCGAGTTCGTCGGTGGGGGGCGGCTGGGCCTCTGGCGGAGTGCACACCAACTGCGTCAGGGCCAGCGAAGTGACGTTACACTGACGAGTCCCAATGGTGACGTTTACGTCTGACTCGTCGCTGGCCAGGTTCAAGTTCTCGCCCTGAAATGCATTCATGTTTGTAATCAAGTTAATGTTATTTTAGTACAACTTAATGTGACTTGATTACAGGTGACCCATACTCCATGCGTCTTAGAGCAGATGCGTTGCATTCATGACCAAGTGGCATGCACTTGTAATCAAGTGAATTGCACTTGTAATCAGGTGATATTAACCTGTAATCAAGTGACATTAAGTTCTACTAAAATGACATTAACTTGATTACAAATGCATGTCACTTAATTACAACTGCAAGGCACTTGATTACAAATGACAATACAGTAGTAATCCACTATTAACGCCGAGCTTTGTTACTATAACCCCCACCACGTAGACAGCACCGCTCCTGTGCCAGGTAAGTCCACTACGGGCTCACCATAGCCCGTGCTACTTGGAACTTGTTCAGAGTAGCTGAATCTATAAACAACAACAACCCACCACGTAAGGAAGGAAGGAACTATCAGGGGAAGCGCCAAGCCATTACGACTATATAGCACTGAGAATGGGTTAGGATAAGGATTTGGGATGGGACGAGGGGGAGGGAATGGTGCCTAACCACTTGTGGACGGTCGGGGATTGAACGCCGATCTGCATGAAGCCAGACCGTCGCTCTACCGTCCACCCCAAATGGTTGGGCAACCCACCACGTAAAACAGTTCCCAACTAAGGAAGAACCTCACCTCAATGACGAGGGTGTCGCCCTTGTAGAGCTTGATGGCGTTGGGGAACTTCTTGTAGGTGGGGTCGAGGACGTAGACGAGGCTGCTGGCTGAGGTCGACAACACGTGCTTGAGGTTCCTGACGGAGGCGACGTTGTCCATGATGAACCCCACGTCCAGGGTAATGGAGTCCCCGTAGTTCTGGCGAGGAGACCTGCGGGTATAACGGCCACCACGAAGGCAATTAGCGGTGCTAATGATCTATTAAGTCTAACTACCTAGCTGCGCTGTTAAGTTTTGGTTTAAAACAGTCAAACTCCAAAGTTGAAGCATGTATCAAAAATCGTCAAGTTGGGAAGACTAAATAGCGCCGAAATTAGGGTGAAAAGGAGTGATTTTTTACCAATACTCAAGATTTGAGTATACTAGACGTTTGCATTTCTATTGGACACTTTCGGTGCAGAGGAGAGGGGGTGACCTGCTGCATGGGTAACAGCTTCTCCTCCATATCAACATACCTTGGTTTTGCAGCCTGGAGAGGCCACTCCAGACCGACAACCAGAGCGCATCTCCAGTCTCCTGAGACTGATCCTACTACCACTACTAGACGGGGTGGTAAACTTACCTTGAGACTTTGTGAGAGACTCTGCCCTGCGCTCTGGGATTCGACGTGTCATCTTGCGCGTTGCGTCGCTCCCGCAGGAGAGCCATCAGCACCGTGCGATCGACGGGGGGCGACGGACACTCCATCTGGTCGTGTCGCAGCACACGACACGCGGACGAGTTGAGAAACTTCTCCTCGTAGAAGACGGTGATGCGTGGCGCCTGAATGGCGTCCAATTGCGTCCCGTGCACCGTCAGCATGCGTCCGCCACTCCAGGGGCTCCGTCGGGGCTTGAGCTCCAGCACTTGAGGATCGGGAGTGTACGTGAAGGGGGAATTAAGAGTGCGTTTGGCGCCATCCACCGTCACCGTTAGAGTGCGTACTGTTCGAGGTAGACCTTCGCCTTCACCGCTTCCGTCGCCAGCCGGCGCCGCCGCCCTCGACGTGACGCACACCAGCCGGTGCGACGACGACTGCGTCTTGTTGACGAGGCAGGGAAGGTCGTCGAGCTTGGCGGAGACGTGAGAGCCGACGTTCAAGAAGTGTCCGGTGATGGAGAGCACAGTGCCCCCGGACTCTGGTCCGTGCGTCGGCCGGACGCCGCTCACACTCACGTTCTGTGGACGAAAATACCAACGTTCCAGCAACCAAACAACACAAATCAAGCACTAAACTACCCTCCCGTCCTCCAGTAATGACAACTTACAACAACTATTGGACGAACGTACAAAAATATACTGTTGTACCCAGACAAGAAAGTTCACGTTTTGTACTATTAAAATATCACAAAATGACATACCAAAAGCTTGAAGAGTCACTAATACAACCTAAACTACTCAATCTTAATCTCAAGTAAGCAACCCTAGGCGTAATGTATGCCATAGGTCTAATTTTGTACATGTATTTACCCAGGAAATTTTAGTTTGGCTGGTACCTTTATTTTCATGCCGCCTACAAAATTAATTACAAAAAATTATTTTAGAGTAACAACAGTCAATTTTTGTACGTTCCACACACAGCCTCTGCAAGCCTGTCTGGATGATAGGGCGGTTTACATTGAGTCTAACAGCTCCGGGTTGAGTATACTCACAGTGTAGGTAAACTTGACGGTGGATTTGGTAGTGCCTGCAGGCGTGGTCACGCTGACTGGAAACTGCAGGTTCTGCGCCCCTGTTGAACCTTCTCTGGCAGGCGCCGGCCCCGTCCGGCACGTGATCTTGACCGACACGTGGTACTCGTCCACGTGGCAGGGGATGTCCCCTATGTAGATATTCCCGCGTACGTCCTCCTCCCTGAGGCCCAGGTTGCTGCCCTCGATGGAGACCAGTGTACCGCCCTCCAAGGGACCCGCCAGGGGCTGGATCTGAAGCACAGAAGACGCTAGTTACCCCTTGAAAGAGGCGCAGAAGAGGCACATTTCTATTATGACCACTAACTCAACTATTTTCTTCTGCTACACATACACAATACTCGGGTACAATTCCTGTGGCAATGTTGGTATTGTTGATTGTAAAACTGTAATATTTCAAGTGGAAGAAGAGGGAGAGATGGGGTTACCACCTTACAATAGGCCACAGTAATATTTATACCATATTCAATAAAGCTGTCGGAGCTCAGCGATATTAGACTAAACCCGAAAATCTAAAGTGAAAATCCATTATGACATCACGCCCAATCCTTCCTGTGACTGGTCGGGTTGATTGATGACGTCGTCGCAGACAGCCTGTTGATGGATTGTGATTAGTCAGTTTTTGTGCTTGACAACCGCAGTGCTGCCACATCAACGTCTCTGACGTCCCTTACCACAACAAACCCATCCGTTAAATTGATTAATTTTTTCCATCAAATTTTAACCGTCCCCGATCCATCAAAGTCATGTAAAAAATATGACGTTATGAAACAAGATGAGTGTAATTATCGTATACATAATTGGCTAGAGACTTGGCTAGTTGAAACTATCCAAGTTCGAACACGTTCGAGAGAGGGTTGCCAGAGACCACTTGCTAGCCTCCCTGAAGTACTCCTGCACATTGATTATCAAAGGACGCGAGCCAGGCCGTGTTTAATGGTCCCGTTGAGCCCTAAACAATTGGGCATCCATCATCAGCTTCTTCATTGATCAAATTGATGATTACATAGGTGAAGGATATATATATATATATGGAAATGATGTCGACTCTACAGAGCTCAGAACATTGATTTTGAATGCGAGGCTTGACTTAAGCAGGAAAAAAATGGTGAACTGCCCGAAAGAAAGAAAAAGCTTGCTTATTTATTTGCGGTTGTGGAAACACGACATAGGAATTTGAGAGACTGATATCACCTGATACATACTCGCGCCAGACTATTGTAAATGTCAGACGGCTCTCAGAGCATTTCCCCCCCCCCCCACACACACACAACTAACCTTCGCAGTAGCCTAACAGTTTTTGGATACCTCGATTCCTCTCAAAATATCGGGAAATTGTCTCTAGATAAAGATATCCGCCGCTCCCAAGACGCTCCCAGATACCTCTTAAAGGTATTCCAGACACCTGTACCCGACCCAAGATATCTATCTACCCGATCCTTTAAAATAAACTAGATAGTCCAGGAAGCTCAACATGAGCTTTTAGACACAAATGCAGAGAAGGAAGAAACGCAAAAATGGGATTGAGGGACAGAGAATATTAAAAGTGACATGAGAGAGAGAGAGAGAGAGAGAGAGAGAGAGAGAGAGAGAGAGAGAGAGAGAGAGAGAGAGAGAGAGAGAGAGAGAGAGAGAGAGAGAGAGAGGGTGTGAGAGAGAGAGAGAGGGTGTGAGAGAGAGAGAGAGAGAGGGTGTGAGAGAGTGTGTGAGTGTGTGTGAGTGTGTGTGTGTGTGTGTGTGTGTGTGTGTGTGTGTGTGTGAGTGTGAGTGTGAGTGTGAGTGAGAGAGAGAGAGAGAGAGAGAGAGAGAGAGAGAGAGAGAGAGAGAGAGAGAGGGTGTGAGAGAGGGTGTGAGTGTGTGTGTGTGTGTGTGTGTGTGTGTGTGTGTGTGTGTGTGTGTGTGTGTGTGTGTGTGTGTGTGTGTGTCGCTTCCATACCGCGGGAAATGGGAATGAATGAAGGAAAGAAGAGTGCCCCTCCCCGGGCTTCTCTCCTAGAGCAAGGAAGGTTGGTGGGAAGACTTCTCGCTGCTTCATTTTGCATTCACTAAAAAAATACCGTTTTAATAAAATATAACAAAAAAAAGAGGATTTTTTTATTAATTTTGGGACGTCATTTTAACTTTAATGAAAATGGAAGCCAAACACGGCAGCTTTACAGGTGTCTAACAGCTTTTAATGGAAAATAAACAATGACTTGGTCTGGCACATCCCCCCCCCCATCTCCCCTCTATACCCCCTCTTTCCCTCCCTCTCCCCTCCCCTCCCCTCCCCGTGCTGGCTTGTTAGAGGGGCTGTTTGCTACTGTATCTTCCTCTTCCACAGTCAGATGTAGCAGAGCCCTTTATCAGTGTTCAACCCTTTATCAGAGAGTGTTCAACCCTTTATCAGAGAGAGGGAGTTCAACCCTTTATCAGAGGGAGTTCAACCCTTTAACATGAGAATTCAATGCTTTATCAGGAGAGTTCAATCATATACCACTTTCTTGACCTCAATAGACAAGTACAATGAAAATATCAATGTTTCTGTACTTCAGATGTATCGGGGGAAACAATACTACCACCACTACGACCACCCGACATAACGACCACCCGACACAACGACCACCCGACACAACGACCACCCGACACAACGACCACCCGACACCAGGAGAACAGCTGATAGAATAAGTGAATGAAAACCCAGCATTACCAAGGTTGTGACACACACATTGTGTACACAGGTGTCAGATGACACTATCTGCCACAGCTGACGTGGCAGATAGTGTCATCTGTAGTAACCCAACCCGGCCTCGTAATAACACCTCGCATTTTGACGTCTGCGTCACCTAAGGCCAAAAACTGTCATACCAGAAAATAAAAGCGGGTCGCGAAATTGACATAAATGTCCCGTTTTCTGTCCCTGGGTCTTCTGGTAGGTTAGGTTCGGACACTTTTTAGTACGCCAGTTTCTTGACGTTTGGGAACGCTCGCGAAAACGGGCTGGATAACCTTCCTTCGACACTTTCATATCCAGGAAGCGATGCTCAATTGTTTCCTTATATGTTGTGTCCTGTGCGTCCGGTACAGGCGCTCAGGAAACACTTATCCATACACACTCAGACCCCGGCTGAGAGCCACTTGAGGCTATCAGGCCAATTGCTTTATGTTTGCTCTGAAAACACACGTTATCTACATGTACTGATCGCCGGAGGGGGGGGGGGCGGGCTCAGACCACGTCTCGGACCATTGATAGTGGGGGGGGGGAGGAAACTATCAGGAGAAAGACCTAACCATTACCACACTGTAGCATTGGGAAGGTCAGGATAAGAATTTGGGATGGGACGGAAGGGGGGAAGGAATGGTACCCAACCACTTTGACGGTCGAGGATTGAACGCCGACCAGCAAGAACCATTCTTCTCGAGTGTGCGCTCAACTCTCCAACCGGGTTGACTGGAGGAATTCCAAGATGACTGGAATGATTCCATCTTTCTAATCCTTCAAAACGCCATTGTCACCCCTCTTGTCCCATCCCTCAGGCATCGTTATATTCCCTCAAGACAAGAAATAAAACTTCACGTAGCTAGAAATCCAATTAACGAAAGGGAGATATGATGACAATATACAAGATACTCAGTAGTCGCAGGCCTAATAACAGTAGTAGTTGTACAGCAGCTGTGGTCTCACAGCAGATGTTTGACGAGAGGGAAGGAGAGAGAGGGGAGGGGTGAGAGAGGGGAGGGGTTAGAGAGAGGGGAGAGATGGAGGGGAGGGGGGTGTTGGTGCAGAGTGGGGGTGAAGAAAGGTAGAGAGTGGTGTGTGAGAGCGGAGAGAGACCCGGGTTCAGCCGGTTACTCGCCCTAGTATCTGACAAGAACACTAGACAAAAAAAAGTGGTTGAAGGGCCGGGCCCAGACCTTTTCACCGCTCCTGGACACCATTCTGACTGTCACTCTCTGCATTCTGATTGACTGATTAAAATATCAATCGCCCTATTTTACCTGTTATTCCCTAGGAATGGGTATGTGTTGACCAACGTCACCGTCTCCAGCACAGACAGACAGACAGACAGACAGAGAGAGAGAGAGAGAGAGAGAGAGAGAGAGAGAGAGAGAGAGAGAGAGAGAGAGAGAGAGAGGGGGGGGGGCATTGCTACCCTCACCAATGCTCAGAAGAGGCCACATATATAGAGCTAACTGGCGGCACTATTTGTTACAAAACATATGGCACTAGAGTTGTTCCACAACGTAGCGAATATCCCGTCGAGCAGGAGTGGCACTTGTGGGGGAGTGGCACTTGTGGGGGGGGGGGAGGGGCACTCGGCAGTTCCCACCATGGGTGCTGGGCAGGGATTGGCCGCTCCTCCACCAATGGGCAGTCTGAGCACAAGTTAATTCGACTCCCGGGGAAAATTACACTGTATTCATAGCGTGCCATTGTTCAACAGATGAATATTAATACCCATAAACGCTACACGTGAATCATACGTAGTCGTTTGTGTATGAATTCTGGAACGGGATGGAGGGGGGGGGGTTAACATAGGGGTTGGGAACAGCCCGAAATGACTACTGTTAACGGCGAAGTGACAACGGAACAACGGCAGAGCGACAACTTTACTACTATAAGGTGACGACAAGGGTGAGTATTCCAACTGAATTACGAAGGTCCTATCCCCTTCCCCCATCCCCCCACAATCCCCTATCCTTCCTAGTCCCACGGAACCCTTGTTAACCGGCCCGGATGGTTAACTGTAGGTGGTAATGGTAGTGAGATGTGGTAGTGAGGTGTTCATTGGTCGTCTACAAAACTTTGGGATCCGTCTCCACTTTGGGATCCGTCTCCACTTTGGGATCAACACAACAAAAGAATACATCTCACAAACATGGATAGCCACAACAGACGAAGAGTCACAATAACGTGGCTGAAATATGTTGACCAGACCACACACTAGAAAGTGAAGGGACGACGACGTTTCGGTCCGTCCTGGACCATTCTCAAGTCGATTGTGTCTCAATCTCAAGTTTCACAATCGACTTGAGAATGGTCCAGGACGGATCGAAACGTCGTCGTCGTCGTCTCATCTTCTGGTGTGTGGTGTGGTCATCATATCATCAGCCACGTTATTGTGACTCATCATCTGCATCTTTTGACAATTCTTTGTCGTTGCTTGGCACTAACTGGGCCACTGACATCATCAAGTCTCTGGACGCGCTCCTACTCTGAGACTATTTTCTCTGCAATTTCATTTCCATAGATGCCTACGTGGCTCTGAACTCAGATAATGATGAAATTGCTTTTGTGTAATAGAAGATTTTGCAGAGGTAAAAAGGAAAAAGTTGTCGAATTAAAATCGATAGTTATGGGTGTCTTTGGCTCGTTTGTCGACGGTATTAATCATTTTATCGTCTTTATCATACGTATTTGATAAGGAACAGTTTGACAGCGAGCATTTCGATTCCATATCTCTTAAGAATTTTGTATGTCGTGATCATTATCTCTTTTTTTAAGGGCGTCTCACATAGGAAGTATACAACGTTCTGAAGAATGCCTTGTCTAGATTTCTGAACGTTAAATGGCTATACTCAACAGCTTTCTCTCACTTGATCTTTGTCACTGTCTTAGAAAGTGTGTGAGTTAGCTGAGCAGAACGCGTCATATCTCAGTATAGAGTGGATAGTGGTCACTCTATCCACAGATTGGATAGTGGCTATCTTACCTATCCTTACTTTAATGAGCCAAAAACACAATACAAATAGTAACGCTGAGGTTGTCAACGTGTTAAGAACGCGTTTGGAACATTAACTTTCCCTGTCCTGAGGAACTTTCTAACTTTCCCCGTGCCGAAGGGATTTTCTACCACCACCGCGCCTCCCCCCGCCCCTTGTCCCAACCACAAACATTTCCCCTCTCTGAGAGGCTGAGCAGGGGGGAAAGAGGGGAAAAGGAGGAAGAGACAGAAGGGAACGTGAGAGGGGGGGGGGGGAAAGGAGGGGAAACTGACAACCAGAGAACACATAACAAGATGGTGAGAGGGGGAAGAAAATGCGGGAAGAGGACTCGGTGAGGGGAAACACATCACCTGAATGATGGATAAGGGGAAACCCAATAAAACAGAGTGGGTGGGGGGAGGTGGCTCCCCCTACCGTGGTAGAAATTGTAATATGGTGATTGGTGGCCTATGAAGAGGCAGGAAGGATGGCTTCATTTTCCTTAGCTAGAGAGAGTCCTCTATCTAGTATTGGACGTCTCTCTCTCTAAGCATAAAGACTGCTTGTGAGTCTGAAAGTTATGATACGACTATTGTGAGTGAGTTATGAGTGCCGTGAGTCCGAGAGAGGGGCTTACTGGGTGCTGAAGTCAGGGGGTCACCCCTTTTACCCACAGAATATTACTAACCAGGTACTCGAAATAATCTAGTCTACGTCCTCTGGCCCAAAGAAGGGGATTAAACTACCTAGCGAGGCACTGCTGCACGCAATCCCCACCACCGTGAAAAGGTGGATTTTGCAAGAGGGCGGGGGGGAGGGGGGGGGGGATTTAACTGGTTGCAGGTCCTATAAATCGCGTGCTCTTTGATCTAGACTAATTATTGCCTTACGTTTGCAACTACTGAAGTTAAGGTAATTGGCTGGTAATTGTAAGACAGCAGTTTATTGCTGTTCTTAACGAGTTTGGTGACAGTTGCAACAGTCCGTCCTCAAGGAGCTGTACCGGTGACGGTTCAGACATTGCTAAACGTTCAATTTAAATTTAAATTTAAAAAGAAAATTCGTTACTCACCACGTCAATCCTGGGCGTCGGACACTGGCTGAGTCGCGCGTCACTTGCGTCCAACTGGTCGCGGCCGGTTGGTCGGGAGACTGCGGCTGACGACGAGGCCGCAGCGACGCCTGCGACGGAGGGGCAGTGCGGCGCGTACCTGCATGCGGCGCCGCACCAGGCGCAGCGGTACCGCGGGTGCCGCGTGACGCAGAGGGAACAGTCATGGTGGCCGCGGTGGGCGCCCAACACGCCACACTTGTACAGCGTCAGAGGCCGCGCGTCCACCTGGTGGTCGCGGTTCCATACTAGCGTCACCCGCGCCTCGTACTCCCCTTCTGCTGACTCGTAGCGGTAGACGGTGGGTTCGCAGACGACCCGCTGCACCCGCCGGTGTGGCTGCTGCTGGTGGCTGCTGCTGCTGACGGTGGTCGCTGGACTGCTGCTGATGCCTTCCTCTTCCTCTTCTTCAGTCACAACCCGCGCCCCGACCAGCATGGTGGCGCCCTCGATGCTCACCTCACACTGGAAGCCCAGCTGACTCGCCCTTGGCGCCGGCAGGTTCTCCACCAGCAGCTGCAGCTCTGAGCGAGCCCCGTCAGCAGCCAGCAGGTGCGACTGCTCCGTCCAGAACCGCGGACAGAACCCTGAGCCGTGAGCCATCAGCTGCGTCGGGTTCTGCGAAGAACAAGATATACATATCAAACATTACAGCCATAAATTACACCAATCGCTACATATAAGCCAGTCCTTGCAGCCGGCTCCACAGGTCAAACCTGTTGTGCAACTTTTGACAACAGCATCTGTCACGAAGTCTCGATCAAAATACTGTGACATCGTATATTGACAGGGCATGACAATCGTCTTACAAGGTCGCTGCCAGCCAATAGTTACTATGGATTTTAACAAGTATGAAGAAGTATTTGGTTAATGCTAAACTCTACCAGGTTCAAGATAACTGTAGTAATGAATATTTTGTTTAGAAACTACAAACTAAAGAACATAAAACTATGGCCATGGGATCATGAACAAAAAAACAAAAGCATGAACTTTAATTATTAATGAAAAAGACTTCAACGATAAGATGGTCAATATGTTATGTTTCTTTATGGATATATTAGTATCACTCCTCAGGACACACACACACACACACATACATCCATACACAGTTTCAAAAGTAGATTTGATGGAGCCCAATAGGTTCAAGAATCTGTACACCAGTTGATGATTGAGAGGCGGGACCAACAAGCCGAAACTGAACCCCTGTCAGCACAACTAGGTGAGTATACACCCATGCAGAAATATATAATATATATGATAGAGAAAATAGGTAGTGAGTCAGTATATAATACAACCTACGGCTAGACAGGCGGGGTCCAAGAGCTAATCCGGCAAGCACAAATAGGTGAATACATACACACACAAGCCAGTGCATAGACGTGCAGTCTTCTTTTATTATGCAACTGCATAGCCATATTATGCAGAATATGACCCATACAACAATATTTCTGCTTTGAGCGAGCAATGGCCGTACCGTCGAGCGGCGCTTGTTAAGAACTCCCCCATCAGTGAAGACAAGCTGTTTGTCTTCCTCTCGGACCCACTTCAGGCCTCCTGACAGGAACTGTTGCAGTCCATGCGCAGGAAGCTCTCCCGATTTCCTGTTATGTTAGCTGTAGCTACCTCGCATCTGTGCGTTCCTTTCCGATGTGATAGAAACGCACTGGAACGTTCCTTTCCCTGTGCGTCAGCCAATGCATAGGGTTGGTGTCCCACGCTGGATCGAGACACGATATATCCTGTAGCCTGGTGGACAGGTAAGGGACGAAGATTTCACTGGTTCGATGTTCGA